>NC_141697.1:233344790-233484790 GCF_964263255.1 Lissotriton vulgaris | reverse complement strand
GTGTATTGATAGTGATTGGTGCCGACTTGGAACCGCAGGAACTTCCTGTGTTTGTGTGCAATGGGCACATGGAAGTAAGCATCCTGTAGGTCTATAGCGCATAGCCAGTCTCCCTGTTGCAACTGAGGGTAAATCTGATGCAACGACAGCATGCAAAACTTTTCCCTGCGAATCCATTTGTTTGCCTGCCGCAAGTCCAGAACGGGCCTGAACTCGTTCTTGTCTTTCTTGCGAACTAGAAAGAACCTGGAGTACAGCCCTCTTCCTCTCTGAGACAGAGGTACGTCCTTCATCGCCCTTTTCCTCAACAGGATATCCGCTTCCGCCTGAAGCTCGCGCAGCTGAAACTGCGAGCTGACCGGGGGAATTGCTGGAGGAGGGCTGGTGAACCGAAGACTGTATCCATTGCAAACAATATTCAGCACCCATTTGTCCTGAGTAATTTTTCTCCACTCTGCCAGAAAAAATTTAATGCTTCCCCCTACCGGAGTGGGTAACAGATCCGGGGGAAGTAGGTTCCTAGGGCCTAGACCCAGCCTGGCCCTTGGGCGCTGGGGCAGACTGCTGGCCTCCTCTGCCCTTCTGGTGCTTCTGGAACGGCTTACGGAACTGGTGTTGCTGTTGCGATTGCCCCGAAGCCTAGCCCCTTCCTCGGCCTTGCCCGCCGAACCGCTGTTGGAAAGGGCGGTACTGCTTCTTGGTCTCTATAGGCTTCTCCAGGCCCACAGCCGTTAGCGTCTCGGCCTCCGCCTTCATGCGGGCCATCTCATCGCCCGCATGTTTTCCGAAGAGGGTCTCACCGGAGAATGGTAGGTTGGCCACCCTCTGCTGTGCGTCCGGTTTCAGGGAGGTAAGCCGGAGCCACGCGTGGCGTCGTTGGTTGACTCCGTGGCAAAATCCGTGAGCAGCCAACAGGGAAGAGTCCGCTGCCGCGCTGATAATCTGGTTCGCCACCAGCATCCCCTCACTCAGTACTTCCATGAAGTCCTCACGCTTCTCCCGAGGTAAATGCTCTGCAAATCGCTCGAGGGAGTCCCAGAGGGCTCGGTCGTATCGGCCCAACAGCGCCGTGGCACTCGCAGCTTTCATGGAGGTAGCGGAAGTTCCACAGACTTTCCTCCCCGCCGAATCCATCCACCTCGACTCCTTATCCGGGGGAACCGTGGAGGACGGAGTGGTGGCATGCTGCTTGCGGGCCGCCGTCACAATGACAGTCAGGAGGAGGTTCCGTTTTCAGAAAGGCCGGATCCGAATCGGGAGCCCGGTACTTCTTCAGTAACCTTGATGGAGCCGCCCTCGTCACCGCAGGGGTGAGAAACAGGGCCATAGCCGGTTCTTCCAGGCCCGGCACCAGAGGCAGGAGAGGACGAGACAGGTGTTTTTGATGTAAAGTCTCAAAAATGACTGACGTTTTCGGAGTAGGCACCGTCAGGGATATGCCCAACTTCGCAGCGCCCCTTAAAAGGACGTCATGGAACGCCACCAGGTCATCTATCGGGGACACTCTTGTGTCCGGTGACCCCGATAGGGTAGGAGAATAGTCCCTGGTCCCAGAGGACCTCGTGTGTGAGCGAGATTCGCGCCTCCTATGGCGGCGTCTCGACCTCGTGGATGATCTGCGTCGCGATCTCTCCCTTCTCCTAGAGCGAGAGCGAGACCTGCCCACCCGTGGCCGCTCCGTCGGCTTTCGTGGAGGGGTCTTCCTTGGCTCCTCACGGGGCTTCGGTTTTGGGGTCCCCTTAGGAGGAACAGGCAGAGACGACAGGGAAGTGGACCTCGGAGGAGGAACCTTCGGCTGCGGGGTGGGCCCATGCGGAGGGACCGGAGGTGGTGGAGGGTCTCCTGAAGGGAGTGGAGGTTTGGGTGGAGGGTCCTCCTTAGGAACAGGAGGAGGAGTCTGAGTCCTGGGCCGAGATGGCGTGTACACCTCTGAGTACACCGAGCCCGGTGACCCTTTAGGCGAAGGGTGCGGAGAGCCAGCCCCATCAGCAGGTGACGGCTTCCTCTTGCGTCCCCCACTTGAGGCAGCGTGACTTCTGGGACTAGAATCCCTCTTGCGCCGTTTTGGAGAGGCTGACCGACTCCTAGACGCTGACCGCTGTCTGCTGGACGCAGAGCGTCGCTTTTCTGGCGTCGATCGCCGGCTCCTCGGCGTCGACCCTCTTCTCCTCGGCGTCGGTAGGAAGACCTCGACGTCGACGAAGACGATGACGTCGACGGTGGCTTCGACGGCGACTTCTCCATGATCTTCGACGTCGAGCCGTCACGCCGTCTCGACCCGGAGCCCCGGGGAGAAGGGGAGCACACCGCCGTCATCCCTCTCGACGTCGTCGATGCAATCGATGTCGAGGGAGACCGGGACCGTTTGCTGGGCTTCCTGCCTCTGGGGAGCCCCCCAGAGGCCTCAGCAGAGGCAGAGGGAACCTTCCCAGCCTGCCCAGACCCACCTGCAGCCTGCAGACGCCTCTGCTCAAGGCCAGAAAGCCTGATCTTCAGTCTGTCCCTCAGAGTCCGAGCAGAAAACTGCTGGCAGATGACACAATCCTCAGGGACATGATCTTCAGGGAGGCACACGATGCAGACATCATGGGGATCACTCTTGGCCTTCTTCCTCCCACATGCTGGGCACTTATCAAAAAGGCCAGGCATTTTAAAACCCTAAAACGCCTGAAACAGCACAAAAAAGAGAAAGAGAAACACCAAGAAGTAAACTGCAACACTTTTAGAACACAAAAGTGCCCAAATATCCAATAAACCCTTGAAACAAGGGAGAGCTCAATGCCAGGGTCCTGTAAGCAGGAGCCAGAAAAAAGAACTGAAAGTAGAGGGACCTGCTATGCATTCTGGGATACTGGGAGAAGTTCTGGAAAGTTCTCTTAAAGGCACAGTATCCTATTTAAGCCACATAATGGCAGCCTATGGGGCTTGTCTGTCCCTACCTTCCTCTCTATCATTCCAGAGTCTTTGACTGGGGGAGGCAAGTTTCTCTATGGTAGAAACTGGCAGGCTGTGTTGTGTCTGGTGTTTTTTGGTGGAATTTCTAGTTGAAGTACTGGACAGTGTAGCCTGTGGATATAGGCTGCATTATTTGTCTTTAAATTCTCTCTTAAGTGTCTTTGCAGTTTCTGCATTATTTTGACAACTTAAGAGATTATTTTTGATTGCCGGGGTCCACGCACATGGGCGGGACTATTCACTAGATTATGACTATACACAGAGATCCCCTACAACAGAACTTCATTTACCAGGATGCCTTGCTGCGCACGCCCACATGGGCGGGGACTCCAATTAACAATAAATGTTCTGAACTTACCTGGATGCCTTACTTTGTTGTTTGCATGCCATTGAGAAAGGGCTTACCGCTTGAAACGCGTCTGGCAATATGCATTCTGGAAGTCACAAGTACGTGCTGTGTATGCTGCTTCCGGAGGTGGTGAGCGGCAACCATTCCATGTGTGATGTTTCCTTGGGGACACCTTGTTTTTCTATATATATATATATATATATATATATATATATATATATATATATATATATATATATATATATATATATATTATGCTGGCAGGGCGAGCTTCCGCATATAAAAAATAAATTGCTCACTGCATTTTGGGTCGGCTCCTCTCTCTTTTCCCTTGGTGTGCGCTCCGTTGGATGTGGAGTTCGAGGCGTACTGGATTGGGTGTGTCAAATATATATATATATATATATATATATATATATATATATATATATATATATATATATATATATATATATATATATATATATATATATATATATAGTTAGTCGTGGCAGAATCCAAATTTCGGAAGGAACCACTCGAACACGTTTTCATGCTCTTTCCTTTACTGACATCCTGCAGCAGAAAACCATTCACCGGAGCAATTATAAACATCTTGTGAAATCGTGCCAGACGAGTTTCAGAGCCATAAGCCCTTTCTTCAGTGGCTTCTCGGAGGCACAGGGGGAAAAACAATTATCAAAGCGTGCAATCCTTCATTTATTCCTCCTGCCCTGATGGGCGTGGCATTGAGCATTATGGGAGATGAAGTCCGCTTCGTTTTTAAACCCAGTGGGTGTTTCTCCCAGTGTCTTAAATCCATTTTTAAATTGATGTTTTCTCTTGTAAAATGTCTCTGCCCTGCTTTCTGGTTGCAATATGAGCCTTGGAAGACTCCTCTCTGCTTAGGAGTCTGCCTGCAAGTTCGTCCCGTTCAAAATGCGGCATTGTTGAATACAGCACTTACGGACCCACCGGAGTAGTGGGCTCCTTCCCCGACCCTGGACTAGGCCTTCGTATATCAAGTCGTGGCAGAATCCAGATCTTTATAATTGCTCCGGTGAATGGTTTTCTGCTGGCAGGATGTCATTAAAGGAAAGAGCATGAAAACGTGTTCGAGTGGTTCCTTCCGAAATTTGGATTCTGCCACGACTTGATAGATAGATATATATATATATATATATATATATATATATATATATATATATATATATATATCTATATATATATATATACACACACACACACACACACACATACACACATACACAGCCTTTTTAAAACAGTCTAAACCTTTTTGCTTGCCTGGCAGTTTTATTTGAAGGATGCTTTACTTGTGAATTATTGGGATTTTAGATACAAGCCAAATATTTCACAAGCAACGCATCCTTGAAATAAAACTGCCAGGCAAGCAAAGAGGTTTTGACTGTTTTAAAACGACAGTTTTGAAACTCTAATCCTTACAAACTAGGGTTTCAGGATATTTGACTAGTCCACACTCAAGTCTTGAATTAATCTTGCAGGTGTCCGTTCATGACAGAGTGAGATTCGCTGTGGTAGCCTTTAAATATTTCACAGGGAACCCATGTTCCTGCATTTCTCCAGCCTGGTGCAATGTCATACCTTTTGTTTCCTGACAGCAACATTGATGTCTAACTATTATAAGACGCTCTTGTGAGGAGCGGGCCTGTGATAATGGATCCGGATGGTGTTTCCAGGACTACTGGGAACCGGGAGAGGCCGATTACTGGAGTGGAACAAGCATTGCCAAAAGCAGAGGTCCATATGTGCAATGTGCTGACAACTACTCAGGAAGCACTGATTTGCAAATGATGTGTGATATTGGAAACTGCAACAGTGCCACATAGCAACAATGCCGGAGCGTTTACTTTGGTACCCAAAGGTCCTAAGATATTAGAAGCTTGGCACCCCGTTACTGGACCTTGACAGCCCAATCCATCAGAAATATGTTGTCATGGAGCAGGTAAAATGGCCCTGCAACGTGTTACCAACCCCTTACTGGAAGGACAAGTAAGGATGTTCTCTAAATGAGAGGGCCCCTAAACAGGGTGCCTCACCAACTGAAGAGGGTACTGGGTATCAAAATCTCTGTCATTCCCTTTGCTCATTTGCTGACATCCTCCTGAAATCTGATGCCACTTGTAGTACAGTCAACTTTGCCCTGCAAGGTCAGCAGAATGTTCTGGGCATCATAGTGATGGATGCGTACAGAGTCCTCGCTTCCAATGAACGTTTGTTTCTCAAATTGGGGACATGTTGCATGCCAGTCAGCTGCTGAAAACATGTAGTGACACAACATGAAGCAACCTGGACTGAAGGAAGTGGAGAAGAGTGAAGACAGTAAATCAATATAAGATGGCCAGGAGAAAATCGATGGAAGTTGCTGATTACTTAATACTGAGGCTTCAAATCTATCACAATGAGTGGCTAGAAAACAAGTGACCAGGGAGCGCTAACTTACAGGGAAGCTGAATAGGACTCCTCACAGCTTGCATGATTTTGAACAGTCATGCCACAAACACTGGCAAAGTTAATAGGTTCCAGTTTGAAACCTATTGATTTTGCTAATTCCTTTTATTTGTTAGATAGCCACTGTGAATATGCGCATATCTTTGGCCATCTTTGAAGATATTTTTAGAACAAGTTACCTACCTTCGGTAATGCGTTTTCAGGTACAGACTGTTTAACTGCAGATTCTTCACTTTAGAACATTCCCCAGGAGTCAGGCTGGATCCGGATAATCTTATATATTTCTTCTGAGAACTGTAAGGTGGCGTCCGACGGTTCATACAAATGTTGTCTGCGAAAGAAGTGAGGTCATTTTTCTTACATAGGCACCACCACGGCATGCTGACATCAGTTTCTTCTGTGACTATTTCCACACCAAAAACACAGAGTCAAGACTGACCAATGTTAGCAGTGTGTACAAACAAACATGGGTTTTCGGGTGAATGGGAGAATTGGTGAGGAACCTGCAGTTAAATTCACTATTAAAAAAGAGTTACTGAAGGTAAGTAACTTGTTCTTCTGATGGAGACTTCTAACCGCAGATTCTTCGCCTTCGAATAGATACCCAAGCAATACCTTGCCAAGGGGTGGGTCTACGAACGTCTCGAACCAGGAAGCCCCGGAGGAAGGAACAGTCAAAATGCCCATTCCGATGGACAGGACTGACCAAGCAGTAGGGCTTTTTGAATATATGGAGTGGCACACAGGTGGCAACTTGGCAGATATCCAGGATAGGTACCCTGTGTGCTAACGCAGCTGTAGCAGCCTAAGCCCTGCTGGAGTGGCACATTTTGATGCAGAGTACGATCCATCGAGAGAGGGTCTGCTCTAGCATCGCCTTACCTTTAATCACTCCAGGGAACTCAATGAAGAGCTGATAGTCATCCATCCTGTGCTCTTTCAAGTTTATTTCATTTGTATGACTTAGTTAAAACCATAGAATAAAGAGTAATAAATAGCAATAAAAATAGCTTTACAATTATATAAAAAAGGTCCTCAATGTGCAAGGCAGTCTCTGTACCTGTCTTCAAGGCCAATCAATTTCATTTCAGGGGATGAAAAATGATAGATGGATAAAGGTTTTGATCCCTCAAGAGTTATTTATTAAGGGCAAGATAATGAATTTATATGAAGAAGTTGTGAGTGAGGGAGCTTGTATTTGTTGGGGAGCCTTTAATCAAGAGGTCTCAACTCCAGCCCTTGCAGCCAGAGCTTGTTGAAAACCAGCAAGAATTTTGACAAATCTACAGTTCAGTATAGGGTCATCGGAAATTAGGCAAGCAATAATGGCAGGTTTAGAAGTTCTGATTTGTCTAGAATTAAAAGAGTTTCTCAGTAGGCTTCTTAGATTCGTTAGATCTGGACAAATGCAGATAAGTGGAGTAGGTCCTATCGGTGAACCACACAAGCAACAAGAGGTGCCATCTTTCACTTGCCATGATGGAAACACGCCAAGTCGGATGGTCAAGAATTCTACTTCATAAAAGCTGGGTATGTTTAACTAAAGCACGGGCCAGTTAGCGGCTTGTAGTTGTTGACGAGCATCCACACATGAGCTTTTTTGTCAAAACGAGGTCATCCTCGATCAGAAATTTCTTTCGCTTACTTGTTTTAAACCCTTTTTAGGTCACATAAGGCAGTGACTGGTCCCATAGGGCATTCACTTGCTGTGCTACTATGGAACTTTTAAGGAGAGACTTGTATGACGACGTCGAGAGGCTAGTTAATATGGACCAAAGTGGTTCGTTAAGGGAGTTTTCACCAGAGAGCCTCAACATATAGCAGCACTTCATGAAGAGACACTGTCTCGCAATTGCCTGCCTTGTAAGGCCAAATTCTAGGAACATCTGACGCATATTTCGGAATCTTAAAGACTCATCTGTAGGCCCTGATATGTAAAATGTCCAGGGAGGCAGAGTCATGACCTAGGAGGGGTATGTTACTGTTACATCGCAACTTTTACATTGTAATGCTGTTACAACGCAGCTTTTACAACGCTGGTTCCATTACATCGGATGCTATTACAACGCAGGACATTACATAGCAGATGCTATTACAACGCATACCATTACATCGTAAGTATTGGTAAGTATATAATTTTTTTTATTTTATTTAATATTTAATTAATTTTATTAATATTAATTATAAATAAATATATTTATTTATGTTTTTTAATATTATAAATTAAATATATTAATTTAAGTAATTTTTAAAATAAGTATGAGTATAGGAGTATATGTTTTGCGGTACTGAGGTATATGTTTTGGGGTGTTTGGGTATTTTTATGTTTTAGGGCTGGGTTTAGGTTTTGGGGTACAGGGGTATTTTTAGGTTTTAGGGCTGGGTTTGGGTTTTGGGGTACAGGGGTATTTTTAGGGTTTATTTTTTTTAAAGTACGACTTTAATTACATTAAATTAATTAAATTAATTAAATTTAATTAAATTTATTATATCATATTAATTACAATTTTAGGATTAATTCAATTATATTAATTAAATTAAATTAATTAAATTAAAATAATTACTATTATAACATTTATTAAATTAAATTAATAAAATGATATTAGATTAATTAAATTACATTAACTCCAATTTTAAATTAAATTAAACTTATTTAAATAAATTAAATTAATTACAATTTTAAAATTAATTTAATTATATTAGTTAAATTAAATTAATTAAATTAACTTAATTAAATTTTTTTTAAAAAGTTATACTTACCTATACTTACGATGTAATGGTATGCGTTGTAATAGCATCTGCTATGTAATGTCCTGCGTTGTAATGGCATCCGATGTAATGGAACCTGCGTTGTAAAAGTTGCGATGTTACAGCCTGCGTTGTAAAATAACGCGTTGTAACATCATAGATCCCCTAGGAGGACTTCACTACTGTAAGGAATTGTCTGAAGGAATGTTGCTGCAGTTATGATTAGCAGTGGCTGAGAGCTTGGACTTAGTATTTGAGGAAGAGCAGAAGGCTGCAAGAAGCTCATTACCTGTTCTTATTTGCAACTGCTTTTGGGGCAGGATGGAGTCTTTGTCATCAGACAAGACACCTAGATATTTATATGTGTCCACATTATTAAGAGGGTGCTTGTTCAGCGACAAGTGTTTCTACTAGCGTACTTGTGGAGTGGATCCATGAATTGATGTAGACTGATGTAGACTGATTTTTGCGGAACTAGAGAAAGACATCTTCTGCGTACAGCCTGTGTTCTTTGGTGCGATCAATGTAAAAACAGAAGGTTCTTTTAGGGTCAAAACGGATCTGTCCTCTTACTTAGAATAATGAGGTGAGGTGAAAAATGTCAGTACCGCAAATCTTTGTCTGACGTGGAAAAAGTCACCACCTTTGTTAGAAAGGAGTTCAGAGTTCAAAGAATCAGTTGGTCTGGGTAAAAGCTGTTGGATGGAGGTGTAACCTGAAGAGCTTGAAGCTCATTGACCCTCCTTGCGGATTTTCTGGCCACCAAGAACACTGTCTTGCGGTTCAGTAATCGCAGAGGACAGCTATGCAATGGCCCGGATGGAGAACACATAAGGAACATAAGGAACATAAGAACCGGATTGAGGACCTATTGGAACATCACAAAAGGGGCAGGATAGAAAAAAGTTGCAATCCCTTAAGGAAACATGCGACAACAGGTGACTTGAGCAGTGAAGGGTGATGCAGTAGCCACAAAAAGCAGAACCAAAAGCAAGTCCTTGCCGGTCTAACGAAAGCACAAACAAAAACTCTGACCACAAGGCAGAAAGTAGTTCAATATGACAGGAAGAACACAAAGCCACAAATTTGATCAAATGGCAGACTTACACAGTTTTTGTTGAGACATCTGACATATCTCAGGAGGAAGATCAAGAGCATTCAACTGCCACCATTCAACCAGCAGACAGGAAACCGTGAGCATGCGCAGGTTTGGGTACAGAATCCTGCCCTGTTGTTGCAAAAGAAGATCCTCCCAAAAGGGCAGCATGATCAGAGGACATCAGGATACCAAACTCTCCTTGCCCAGTCCCTAGGCTCTAAGATGACTTAGGCTCAGGCGATCCGGATCTTTAGAACCCATGGCTGGGGTGGTATTGGCAGAAAGGCATACAGGAGTCTCAGGTTCCAATTTAAAAGAAAGAAGTCTCTCAGCAAAAGAAGCTTTGGAAACTCCAAGGTACAGAACCACTGATATTGCACGTTAACAATGGTCGTTAATAGATTGAGTCAAGGTTCTCCCCATTCTCGGAAGAGAGCTTGCGCCACCTCTCGATGTAGATCAGCAAGACATCCAAGGATAAGTTAGTCTGCCCTGGCAGTCCGAGATCCCGCCAGGTGCTGCACAACCAGGAATATGTCCTGGTGCATCAGCCAAGTCCAGAGGCGCAAACCACAAGGCTTCATGGCACAGGATCAATGACCCAACTCTGTCCTATTCGTTGCAATACCACAAGGTAGTTGTGTTGTCAGTGAACACCTGAACCAGTCTTTCCTTGATGGATGGGAAGAAGGCCTTTAGTACTAAGTGGATATCCCTCCACTATAGAAGATTGATATGGAGCTGAGATTCGACCAGAGACAAGATTTCCCTTGTGAAGAAATGTAGTTTATTGTATGGAGTGGTTGTGAGACCTCATCTTGTCTTGGGTCCAAGTCAGGTTAGTTTGTCACACCGTAGCTAAATCCTGGGTAGCTTAAAAAAGGAACAAGTGTAAAGCATTTAAACAGCACCAAAATGATTGGGCTCGAAAGAAACACAAACTCTCAAGAAATACGACATCAATTTATAAAAAATGACAGTATTTTTATGTAGTTTTAGACACCAAAACAAAAAAGAACTGGAGAGTTTCGGATATATAGCTACTTTAACCAGCAGTAAACCATAACTTCTCACTTATCCGTGAACATGCATTGGCACATGTTAAAGTTGGATGAGGTCACTTCCAGTTATATTGGGTGACCAACTCTGACAGGGAGCAGGTCACGAGGGACTAACCGACCCAAAGATCAGTTGCTACCAAGAAGAAGCAGTCTCACATCCAGTTCCAGCATTAATGGCAACTTACCATTGACTTCTATGGAGTGGTTCTGTTGCAATGGATCCAGCATGCAGAAGATGCTCTAGGATGCTGAGGATACAGGGGACTTCCTGAGGCTTCTCCTCAGTCCTGGTGGTCACTTTGGCGACAGGGGTCAATGTCAAGTCCTCTTTGGTCCAGCAAAAGTTGAGTTGCCACTGGACTATGACTCCCTGGTCACAATGAAACCAGCAGTTTCTTTCTTCTGGATCACCTGGAAGGAGGAATCGTGTGTGACTTCAGCATGTTTGTAGTGATGCCTACGAGTGCAGAATATTCACTGTAGACTGAAAATGGGAAACTACTTTCTGGACTGAGCTGCCATGGTAGGGCAAACTGGTACTTCTGACTTCCGCAGGTATGCTGCAACCACCACTATCACTTTTGTGAACACCTGAGAGGTACAGGTGAGGTCAAAGGGGAGCACAGCGATCTTTAAATGCTAGTGATCTATCGTGAACCACAGTCCACGCTTGTGTGCCTGCAGGACGGGAATGTGTAAGCACACCTCTTAAAGGTCCCATTATACCATCCATTCTCCGGGGCCAAGGACAGACCGAACCTGAACCAAGGTGAGCGTCTTGAATTTCTATTTCCATAGAAGGGTATTGAGAGGTAAGCGCTCTAGTATAGGGCAGAGGCTTCAGCATCAGGCAGTAGCAGGAATAACAAACCACATACTACTTTTAATGCTGGCACCCTCTCAGTGGCTCCTTTGACCAGCAGAGTCTGCACTTCCTGACAGAGCACAAGAGATGGTACTCGGTCAGGCCTTTTGCGGACTGTGGCATGGTAAGAGGGATTTCTATAAGTGGAAGAGCATAACCCAGCGTCAAGTTATTTTGCACCCTCTTGTTGGAGGTTATTGCTTGCCTTTTGAGCAGGTGGTGCCTAATACTGCCATCAACAGGATGGGTGTACTGCGTTGAAGGTCCATAAAAGAGGTTTGGAGACGGCGGCAGCCAGCGGAGTGGGGAACTGGACAGTATTCAGGTGTGCATCCTGTGTCCTCTGTGGGATCCACGCCCTTGGCAGTGAAAAGAATAGGACATTTCCTGACCTGGGAGGTAAGGTGGGTTATGTGGAAGTCCCTGGGAATTCCGCCCGTGGACATGGAAAGGGCAAAGGGACTGTTGCCAGGAACCCAATGTACGTTCCAAGGCTCTGGCGGCTCTCCTTGAAGCTCTCAAGCTCAGTGTCAGCCTTGTGGCCGAATTGGTGGAAGCTACCAAAGGGCATGTCTATCAGAGACTATTGAAAATCCCCCAAATCCCCAGTGGACATCAACCAGGCATGGCGACAGAGTGCCATTGTAGAGGCCATGTCCCTGTCGCACAAGTTACTACTTGTGTAACGATATATCTGTAAGAGACATTAGTTAGTGATAGATTCCTTACCTTAGAATATCCCCAGGCGTCAGACTGGATCCGGAAACATTTGCGTAGCAATACCCCTGCGCGCCGGTAGGCGTCGTCTGCGGCTCCGCGTCTGTCGTCGGCGTCGTGAGCGCCGGGATGACGTCGTCGGAGTACTTAGACGGCGCCCATGCGCGCTGACGTCAGTTCTGACACACAGCTTTTCCGCGCCAGATACGCAGAGCCATGAGAGAACTAACACTGGTGCCATGAAACTAGGGCCCTGAAAGGGGATGACCTTAACCCTAGATATCGGTTCGCAGAACGGGGAGGATGGGTGGGTCGGTAAGGAATCTATCACTAACTAATGTCTCTTACAGATATATCGTTACACAAGTAGTAACTTGTGCATCTGAAAAAGACACGTTAGTGATAGATTCCTTACCTTAGAATAGATACCCCAGCAATACCAACCCCGGTGGTGGGTCTGCGAACCAATATCACACCAGAAAGTCCTGGAGGACGGAACGGCCAAAGAAGCCATCCCTCCGGACTTGACAGTCCAGGCAGTAGTGTCTTGCAAACGTGTGCAGCGAGGCCCACGTAGCTGCCTGGCAAATGTCCTGTAAGGGGACTCCTCGGCCCAGGGCAGTTGTTGTCACCGTGGCCCGAGTGGAGTGAGCCCGCAGCCCAGCCGGGGGCTCCTTCCTCGCCATGGAGTAACATGCTTGAATACACAAGATGATCCACCTAGAGATGGTCCTCTTGTGTACAGCCTTTCCCTTCTTCGCGCCCACGTAACCAACAAAGAGTTGGTCATCCACCCGGAATTGGCGTGTGCGATCTAAGTAGTAGGAGAGCGCACGTTTTGGATCCAGACGGTGGAGCCTCTCTTCCTCTTTCGAGGGATGCGGAGGCGGAAAGAAGGTGGGCAAAGTGATGGACTGCCCGATGTGGAAGGCCGTGACAACCTTGGGCAGAAAGGAAGGTCGTGTACGTAACACCACCTTGTCAGGATGAACAGACAGGAAAGGTGGAGAAGAAGAAAGAGCCTGGAGCTCACTCACTCTCCTGGCAGAGGTGATGGCAACCAGGAAGGCAGTTTTCAACGTGAGAAGACGGAGAGGACAGTTATGGAGTGGCTCAAAGGGAGCACACATCAGGTAAGTGAGAACAAGATTCAAGTCCCACTGGGGCATCACGAAGGGAACAGGAGGGAACATGTGCGTGATGCCTTTCAGAAATCTACTAACAATGGGGGACTTGAATAAAGAAGGCTGATCAGGTAGCCTTAAGAAGGCGAATAGAGCAGAAAGGTACCCTTTAAGAGTGCCCATAGCAGAGCCCTGCTGGGCTAGGGAAAGAAGGAAGAGCAGCACTTCCGAAAGGGGTGCAGAGAGAGGATCCACAGCCTTTGCTGTGCACCATGCCACAAATCTGTTCCACCGGCAGGCGTATACCGACTTTGTGGAGGGACGCCTGGCTGCCAGAATGATATCACAGACTTCAGGAGGCAAGTCAAATGGCCTCAACTGCCGCCGCTCAATCTCCAAGCTTGTAGGTGGAGACTGGACAGGTTTGGGTGCAGGACCGTCCCCTGCTGCTGCGACAGAAGGTCCTCCCGAAGAGGCAGACGAATCGGGGGATCGACTGACATGCTGAGTAGCTCGGGAACCCAGTATCTTCGTGCCCAGTCCGGAGCCACAAGGATAACCTGGGCCCGGTCGCGCCTGATCTTCTTCAGCACTCTGGGCAGAAGTGGTATAGGCGGAAAGGCGTACAACAGACCGCAGCTCCACTCGCGCCGAAAAGCGTCTCCGAGCAAGTGCCGCCTTGGAAATTCCAACGCGCAGAACTGATGACATTGCGCGTTCTCTTCTGTGGCGAATAGATCTAACCAAGGCTCTCCCCACTGCTGAAAGAGACCTTGCGCCACGTCCGAGTTCAGACGCCATTCGTGATCCATCATGCACCGACGGCTGAGTTCGTCCGCCCTGGCATTCAGAGAGCCTGCCAGGTGTTGAACCACCAGGGTCACGCCCTGATGTTCCAGCCATTGCCATAGGCGCAGAGTCTCCTGGCAAAGGGTCCACGACCCCACCCCGCCCTGTTTGTTGCAGTACCACATGGCGGTGGTGTTGTCGGTGAACACTTGCACTACACGTCCCCGGACAGAGGGGAGGAATGCCTTCAGTGCTAGACGAATCGCCCGAAGCTCCAGCAGGTTGATTTGGAGCCGGGACTCCGCCAGAGACCAGAGGCCTCTGATCTCCGCCTCTCCCATGTGGCCCCCCCAGCCCTGGAGGGACGCGTCCGTCACAACTACGTGCTCTGGGTGGGGTAGGGAGAGGGATCTGCCACTGACCCAGTCGCGGTCCGTGAGCCACCACTGCAGTTGTCTCGCAGTGCCCTCCGAGATCAGGACATGATCGGACAGGTTGCCCTGATGCTGGGCCCACTGAAACTTCAGGTCCCACTGCAGAGCCCGCATCCGCCACCTGGCGTGACGCACCAGAAGGATGCAGGAGGCCATCAGTCCCAGAAGCCGCAGCGTCAACCTGACCGAGACTCGGGATAACGGCTGGAAGATGGGAACCAGAGCCTGAATATCCCGAACCCGCTGCTCGGGTGGGTAAACCCGAAACTGCGCCGAGTCGAGAACCGCTCCGATGAAGAGGAGATTCTGAGAGGGACACAGGTGTGACTTCGGCACATTGATGGAGAACCCCAGCAGGTGCAGGAGGTCGGCCGTAGTCTGGAGGTGGCTGACGACTGACTGGGGCGAGCCCGCCTTCAACAACCAGTCGTCGAGGTAGGGGAAGACTGATACCCCCTGCCTGCGCAGATGAGCTGCGACCACCGCCATCACCTTCGTGAACACCCGTGGGGCGCTGGTAAGGCCGAAGGGGAGCACGGTAAACTGAAAGTGCTCTTGGCCTACCGTGAACTGCAGGTAACGCCGGTGGGACGGCAGGACGGGGATGTGGAAATAGGCGTCCTGCAGGTCCAACGCTACCATCCAGTCTCCCGGGTCCAGGGCAGCCAGGACCTGAGCCAAAGTGAGCATCTTGAACTTCTCCGTCCGGAGGAAGCCGTTGAGTTCCGCAAGTCCAAGATAGGGCGTAGGCCCCCTTTGCCCTTCTTGGGCACCAGAAAGTAGTGGGAGTAACATCCACACCCTACTTCTGGCCCAGGAACGCGCTCCTCTTGCAGAAGTTGCAAGTGATCCCCCGACACACGGTGGTATTGTGGTGGCATGGATGGAGGGGATGCCTTGAAGGGGAGGGAGTAGCCCCTTCGGACAATCTTCAGCACCCACCTGTCTGAAGTGACTGTATGCCAGTGGGAGAGGTGATGGTGAACCCTGCCCCCACAGGCGTCACATGGGCCTGAAAACTCGGACTAGGAAGGTTTTGAGGCAGGTGCTGCTGAGGGAGGTGTGGACTGGCCTCGCCGCGGGCCCCGACCGCCGCCACGGCGGTTCCCACGTCCGCCACCGCGCTGCTGGACATTTTGCGGCGTGTGGCTGACGGTACGTGGTGGGGCGCCCCTTCCGTGGCCACGAAAGGAGCGAAAGGCACCCGTTTGCTGGCGTGGGGCCGTGAGGCCCAAGGACTTGGCCGTAGCCCTGGAGTCCTCGAAACGTTCCAGCGCATGGTCTGCCTTGTCGCCGAAGAGGCGACGGCCATCAAACGGCATGTCCAGGAGGGTGGTCTGGACATCGGCCGAGAAGTTGGCGGACCTCAACCAGGCATGGCGTCGAACCGCCACCGTTGTTGCCATCGCCCTGCCTAGTTAGTCCGTTGTATCCAGCCCACACCGGATAGAAAAGCGTGCTGCATCTCGGCCGTCCGCAAGGGCTTGGCTGAGTTTTGCCTGGACCTCCTCCGGGCATCTAGGCAGCACCTCCGCAACCGTGTCCCACAGAGTGTGGGTGTAGCGGCCCAAGAGACAGGCGGTGTTCACAGACTGCAGCCCCAAGCTAACAGACGAGAAAACCTTCTTCCCGAACTGTTCATATCTCTTGGATTCCCTGTCGGGCGGGGCCGACGGGAATGCGGTTTGGGAGTTTGAGGCCTGGATGACCAGACTCTCGGGGGTGCGATGGGTAGACAAAAAGCATGGGTCGCCCGGGGCCGGGCGGTAGCGTCTGGCCACGTTCCTATCCACAGGTGGGCCTGTGGCGGGCTTGGACCAAGTGCCCAGAAGAACGTCACATAAGGCCTCATTGAACGGCAGCAGGGGCTCCGCGGAGCCTGACTGCGGTTTGAGGACCTCAGTGAGGAGATTAGTCCTCACGGCCGTGACGGGGAGCTGAAGGTTTAAGGCCTTAGCTGCCTTCGTCAACACTACGCTGTAAGCAGAACCCGCCTCCGAAGCCACAGTCGGAGGCGATGTAAATCCAGTGTCTGGCGATGTGTCAATACCACTGGCCTCCCCCAAGCTCATATGTCCAGTCCTGCTGTGACTGGCAATCTTGTGCCAGAGGGTCCTCGACCCCTCCCAATACTCCTCGTCACCTGTGTCCTGGAAACCAGGATTAGCAGACAGGGCCTCCTCGTGGAGATAAAAATCCCCAAAGGCCGACGGAATCGGCGCCCAGCGGCGCCCTTCCGGCGCCTGAGTAGGACCGTAGGAAACATTGGGGGCGGCAACCACATTGGCTGCCGGGGGCGACACCTGAAGGGACGGCGCCGGCGAGGTCGTAAGGTCGACCGGCGAGGTCCCGGTTCCGGAACCGGATCCAGCGAGGTCCTGCGGCGCCGAGACCGAAGTCGCCAGCGGCGTCGGAGCCGAAGCACCCGACGGCGTCGGGGCCGAAGCGCCCGACCCGGAAGGACCTCCAGACGGAACCGATCGGCCCGAAGGCGCCACGGGAACCGACTGAGGAGGGAGGGCCCTCATGGCCATGAGGTACCTCTCGACCTCCTCCGGCGTCGCGCCGTGCCCAGGGACCCGAAGGTGTGGGGCAGGCGGCGACGCTTGCGACTCCCGCGGAGCCACGTGGGCGGTGTTGCCCGAGCCCCCGGCCGCATCGTGCGAGCGTCGGGGCGGGTCGGAGGATCGATGACGTCACTCTGACCTCTCATGCCTCTTACCTGAGGACTTGGAACCAGACGATCGGTGTCCACTTCCGGAGCTCCGATGACTCCGACCTCGCGACCTGTCCCTCGACCTCCCGTGGGACCGGGACCTGGAGCGGCGCGGGGCCGACTGCCTCAGCTCGAGACGCTTGCGGGACCGCTCCTGCCTAGCCTTCGACGTCAGGGCTCGGCAGTCGGAGCAGGTTCGATCGTCTTGGTCGAGGCCTAAGCACTTCAGGCACCGGCGATGGGGGTCCGTGACCGACATGAGTCGATCGCACTTCGAGCAAGGCTTGAACCCGGGCATCCCTGGCTCCGATAGTCGAGAATTCGACAAAAAGAGAGATCAAAAGGATCAAAAAGTTCAGTCAAAAATTGACTGGGGGTAGAGCTTCTTCCGGATCTGCGCTAGCTGGCGCGGAAAAAAGAAGAACTGACGTCAGCGCGCATGGGCGCCGTCTAAGTACTCCGACGACGTCATCCCGGCGCTCACTACGCCGACGACGGACGCGGAGCCGCAGACGACGCCTAGTCGCGCGCAGGGGTATTGCTACGCAAAAGTTTCCGGATCCAGTCTGACGCCTGGGGATATTCTAAGGTAAGGAATGTATCACTAACGTGTCTCTTTCAGATTAGTAAGTCAGTGGTGTTCTTCAGGGCATCCCGGCCTTCAACAAATGCCTGATTGGAAATGGCTCAGCCCTCATTAGGGAGCATGGGTAGCTGCTGTGTCCAGCCTATTGGATTTCCTTTCTAAGTTGTAGTAGGGAGCACGCTTGAGTTGACCTTGGCAATCAAAGCCTGCATTTTCAGGGTCTCTGAGACGGATGCTAATGGAGGAAGGGCGCAGCAATGTTGGAGGGCAATCATTCTGTGCATGGAAGCCCCTGTGTAGGGTGTGGCTAAGGCCCCCAGGAGAACGTCGGTGAGAGTCTGATTAAAGGAAAGTAGGGGCTCTGCATAGCTTACCCCTGTTGAAGCACCTGTCAAGATGCTGGTCTTGACCTTAGGGGTAGCTGTAGATCAAGTGCCTCCACTGTCCTGTGCATCACTGCTGTAAATGATGCGCCTTTCTATGTGGCAGGGTCTGGAGGGGAAATCAGGTCGGATTCTGGAGAGGTGTTCTGGCTATACCTAGCTACTCTTACTAGTTTTTCTCCTGGTAACATTCGTCCTCCAGGAGGCCATAACCATTCTCATCATCTTTTCTAAAGAGGGTCTATACAGGCGTGGGTTGACGATGTCCAGACAGCACCGGATGTCAATAGCGCTGCCTCAGAGTCAGAGAGAGAATAGGTTCGTCTTCGTGAGGCGCTGGTGGCAATAGAGGTGGAGGCGTTGAACTGGATATAGTGGAGGTACCAGTGTCCGCTTCAGTCTGGATCGAGGGCCTGGATGGCATCAAGGGCGAACCCGCAGACAATCTAGCGGGGGAACCTTTCGGTGTTGTGGGTCCCCAACGTGCGCCAGAAGGAGCTGTTGGTCCAAAGATTGAGTGCATGGCATTGTGGAATTCCTTATATTGGTCACAAGTTGCTCCAGCTCCGGGGAACTCAGAAAAGCCTGATGCGGACCTAGCAGCCAGTTGCACGGATGAAGTGCAGAAGTTGTGAGTAGAAGCACGGGGCATGCTAGGGAGTAGTCGAAGAAAGCTTTGACGACTACTTCCGATGCTTTTTAGACTTACCCGACATAGATGATGACAATTTGGAGCAGGATGACGATCGTCTGTGGGATCAGCTCAGAGACCAGATCTTCCTTAACGTGAAATGAGAGAGGAGTGGGGGAAAGGGGCTGACAAGCAAGGAGGGCCAGGGGAGCTCCCAAGGAGAATGGGCAGAAACATTTATGTATATATTTTTTTCTTCCAAAAAGAGAGTTATGGGAGGGTGCAAGGGGCTGATCAGAAGTCCTCTGTCTGAAACAAAAGATCTAGCCAACAAGCAGCTAAAATGGTCTGTAGCAGAGACCCAACAAAAACAACTACAAGCAGTTTCCAGTCACATCACAGGCTGGTGTTATGCACGTGTCGGGAACAGGAGGAGGATAACGTGGCTGTATAAGTACTAATTATTTTCTTTGCTGCAGCATAACTAAATTGAGTGCACAAATGTTCCTGAAACAGCAGAAAGAAATCATATTTATTTGCAGCGATTTTTAAATAGAACATGAAGTTTATTTAACTAAACCACTTTTTTAACAATTAGCAAAAGGTATACCTTCAGTGCAACACCTTTCACATGACTCGCTGTTAAGGTGTCTTTTAGGACACCAAATAATAACTTGTCATCTTTTCCAAGATTTACTTCCCGATTAACCGTGTAGCTTTCACCACCTGTTGGAAAACAGACATTTGTCAGGAGGTTGCATATATCGCGCTTCGTCTTTCCTCATGAACCACAGCCATCAGAGTATTTAATACCAAATATAAAGAAAAATTTGTTGGTGCTAGAATCTTATTTTAACTACTGGTTTATGGTAATTAATATCCCTAAAATCTGCTTTAGACCTTCATGTAGCCCACATTCTGATCCACAAGCGATGACAAGACATTAATCCTATGCTACATTATAGGCAAATACAAAAAGCATATCCACTCTAGGTATAGAATAGAGTTTCCCATGTGGCATTCACTCGTGGGTAGCTTTAAGGTGGAATATGAACAAATGGATTTGGGGCATCAAATGGAAATTCTGTTTTTGCTGGTGGCAGAACATGAGAGGTGGCCAAGTGCATTAGTATGTGATAGATTCCTTACCTTAGAATTACCCCGACGCGTGAGACTAGATCGGAAAGTTTGTCAGCAGTACCCCTGCGCGTCGGTAGGCGTTGTTGTACGGCTCCGTGTATGTCGAGGTCATCGTAGTCGCCGAGATGACATTGCTAGAGCTACTTAAACGCGCTCATGCACGCTGTCAGATCTATACATGACTTTCCGCACTGGGAAGGCAGAGCCATGCAAGATACTGACCGCCGGTGCATTGAAACTAGGGCCCCGAAAGGGATGAACTTAACCCCAGAAATCATATCACAGAATGGGGAGGATGGGTGGGGCGGTAAGGAATCCATCACAAATGTTTCTTACAGATATATCATTACCAAAGGTAAGTAACTTGTTCATCTGAAAGAAACAAGTTAGTGATAGATTCCTTACCTTAGAATAGATACTCCAGCAATACCAACCCTGGTGGTAGGTCTGCGAATAGATCACAACAGAAAGTCACGGAGAATAGAACGGCCAAAGAAGCCGCCACTCCGGACTTGACTGTCGAGGCAATAATGCTTAGTAAAAGTGTGCAGCGAGGCCCACGTGGCTGCCTGACAGATGTCTTGCAGGGGGACACCACCTCCCAATGCAGTAGAAGCTGCTGTTGACCTGGTAGAATGGTCACGCAACCCCATTGGAGGTTCCTTTTTAGCCAGAGATTAACAGGCCTTGATACACAAGATTACCCAGCAGGAGATAGTCCTCTTGTGTACAGCCCGGCCTTTCTTGGCACCACATAGCCAACAAAGAGCTGGTCATCCACCGGAACTTTTGTGTGCGATTCAGGGAAAATGAGAGCGCACGTTTTGGGTCCAGGCGGTGGAGCCTCTCTTCCCCTCTGGAAGGATGCAGAGGAGGAAATAAAGTGGGCAAGAGGATAGTTTGCCCAGTGTGGAAGGCAGTGACAACTTTTGGCAAGAAGGAAGGACGAGTGCGAAGCACAACCTTGTCCGGATGGACCGACAGAAAAGGAGGCTTACGGGAAAGAGCCTGGAGCTCACTCACGCGCCTAGCGTAGGTGATGGCAACCAGGAAAGCAGTCTTTAAAGTCAATAAACAAAGAGGACAGTTCTGAAGCGGCTCAAAGGGAGCGCACATCAAATAGGTAAGAACCAGATAAAAAGTCCCACTGTGGCATCAGGGAAGGAGGGAAAAGGTGAGCAATGCCTTTGAGAAATCTATTTACTACAGGGGACTTGAGAAGACAGGGCTGATCAGGGAGCCTGTGAAAGGCCGAAATTGTAGAAAGAGATCCCTTAATAATGCCCAGAGCAGGGCCCTGCTGGGCCAACGAAAGAAGGAACAAAAGGACGTCTGAAAGAGGAGCAAAAAGGGGATCCACAGCCTTTGCTGTGCACCATGCCACAAATGTGTTCCACCTGCAGGCGTATACCGATTTAGTGGAGGGACGCCTAGCTGCCAGAATGATATTGCAGACTTTAGGAGGCAAGTCAAAAGGAATCAACTGTTGCCGCTCTATCTCCAAACACGTAGGTGGAGGCTGGACAGGTTCGGGTGGAGGACCGTCCCCTGCTGCTGAGACAGAAGATCCTCCCGAAGCAGCAGCCGGATTAGGGGATCCATGCTCATACTGAGTAGCTCGGGGTACCAAACTCTTTGAGCCCAGTCCGGAGCCACAAGAATAAGGAGTAGTTTCTGTCCTGTAACTCCAGTTCTGTAGTAGGGGATCTCTGTGTATAGTCATAATCTAGTGAATAGTCCCGCCCATGTGTGTGGACCCCGGCAATCAAAAATAATCTCTTAAGTTGTCAAATCATGCAGAAACTGCAAAGACACTTAAGAGAGAATTTAAAGACAAATAATGCAGCCTATATCCACAGGCTACACTGTCCAGTACGTCAACTAGAAATTCCACCAAACAACACCACACACAACACAGCCTGCCCAGTTTCTACCATAGAGAAACTTGCCTCCACCAGTAAAATACTCTGGAATGATAGAGAGGAAGGCATGGACAGACAAGCCCCATAGGCTGCCATTATGTGGCTTCAATAGGATACTGTGCCTTTAAGAGAACTTTCCAGAACTTTCTTCCAGTATCCCAGAATGCATAGCAGATCCCTCTACTTTCAGTTCTTTTTGAAGGCGTAGCACGCCAGACCTGTAGCATTCCTTACATGAAGAAATATCTCCCCCGGGGAGGAGGGCGGGCGCTTATGACTATAACAGAGATATCCCTACTACAGAACTGGAGTTACAGGACAGAAACTACTCCTTCTGTAGTAGGGGATCTCTGTGTATAGTCATAATCTAGTGAATAGAATGGCAAGCCCATCCCCACACCAAAGCGGCGGTGGAGAAAGAAATTAACACCACTATTGTGCGAACAAATTCCGCAGCGAAGCCTGTCCAACCTGAGCATCTGCCCTGGCATCCGTGTCCAGACAGTAATGCTTAGCAAAGGTATGAACCGACTTCCAAGTGGCTGCTTTGCAGATTTCAGCAATCGGCACGTTACGGAGCAAGGCTGTCGTGGCAGCTTTTCCCCTGGTGGAATGAGCCTTAGGCTTGCCTCCTAAGGTCTTATTAGCTTTTTGGTAACACAATTGTATGCAGGACACAATCCACCTAGAAATGGACTGCTTAGAGGTAGCAAGACCCGTCCTGACTGATCCATAATTGATAAACAACTGGTCAGACCTACCAATATCTTTGGTTTTATCCAGATAAAATTTCAACACCCTCCTAACATCCAGGGAATGGAGAGACCTTTCCGCTGGAGACGAAGGATTCCGAAAAAACGCAGGCAAAGTTATGGTCTGGTTGACATGAAAATCAGAAATAACCTTGGGAAGAAATTTAGGGTGAGTACGCATAACAACCTTAGCAGCATGAAATACAGGATAAGGTTCTTGGCAACACAACGCCTGAATTTCACTCACCCTGCGGGCCGATGTAAGGCCCACAAGGAACGCCACCTTCCAGGACAGGTGCTGCAACGAAGCCTTATGAATAGGTTCAAAAGGCTCCTTCATCAACCTGGACAGCACCACATTCAGTTCCCATGAAGGCGAAGGAAGCCTGACAGGAGGGAATACTTTCTTCAAGCCTTCCAAAAAATCTTTGATCACAGGGATCTGGAAGAAGGAAGTCTGTGAAGGGCATTTCCTGTAGGTAGTCAATGCAGCGAGATGAACCTTAATGGAATGAACATTAAGTCCAGACTGCGCCAAATGTAGAAGGTAAGGTAGGATGACATCTTCCTTGCACGTCGTCGGTCATGGTTCTTAGAATGGCACCAGATACAGAACCTCTTCCACTTGTAAGCATAGGAAGTCAGAGCGGAAGGTCTCTTAGACTCCTTCAGTATGTCCATGCAATCATCGGGCAGATTCAGATGGCCATATTGCACTATCTCAGGAGCCATGCCGCCAAACTCAAAGACGAGAGGTTGGGGTGTAACATCTGTCCCCCGAACTTCGTGAGAAGGTCCGGCCTGCACGGCAGCCGAATGTGAGGAAGGAGAGACCAGTGAAGCAGGTCCGTGAACCACCACTGTCTGGGCCATTCCGGGGCCATGAGTATCATCCGAGCCCTGGACCGGGCTAGCTTGATGAGCACCGCCGGAATCAGGGGAATGGGCGGAAAAGCGTGTAGGAAGGTACATCCTGACTATGGTTGCCCCCAACTTTTTGCCCTGTGTTTTAGCTGGTTTTGGACATAGTCGACCTGGGACCCTGCCAATCAGGACCCCAGGCCTACTGCTCTCTCTTTAAAATGGATTCCATGTACCCTAGGTACATTTCCAATTGGTACTGGGCCACCCTATCAGACCCTGTAACTCAGGGCATAGGTGTACCCAGGGCTGCCAGGGGCTGCAGCACGTATTGTGCCACCCCTGGCTGGCCTCCTAAATTTGACACAACTGGCTGCATGACAGCTGGGGCAAAGTCGTGTAATCACCCTTTGCTGTAGGTGTAGTATACCTATACCTAACCCTAAAATGGACACACAGATTCCTATCAGTCACTCCTATGGCAGGCCTTGACAATCCTGAAGGCAGAGTGCTTGGAATCGTGTGAGATGGTGCTCTGGCATGAGCTGAGCCTGTCTGCAGCTTGCGGAATCAAGTCCTAATAGCTGTTCCATGATATCGCATACCATATACTCTTAAGTGCATTATAATCCTCGCGGTTAAATGCTATCTTTGGTATTGCTTTATCAAAACATGTCGAGTAAGGTGTCATACGAATTGGAATACTAACCCCTCGCCAATTCTGGCGACGGGGTTAGCATTCCACCCTTCTAGAGGGACACGACATGTATGTAACTGTGAACCCCGGTTAAAGTTAACTGAAGCCTCAGCTCCACAAAATGGATGCTGCCACCACAGACACGAGTCTGACCCCCTGCAGCTGGGAGTCCTTCCAGCGAGGGGAGCCTGGACAAAGGGTTTCCTGTCAGGGGCGGTGCTAGCACCGTCCCAGACATGGTTTTGTGTATCCTGGGTAGGCAGGGCTTTACAGGAAGGTGACTGCTGAGTGGCACCCCGGTGCTCACTACGCATAGGCCGGTCTGAACCAGTTCCAGGGGCGCACCAGCCCCTGGCCTGGGGAAGTCCGGCATAGCTGAGGGGTGTAACCACCCCCCACCTAGTCCCACCCATAGGCAGGACCTAGTCACCGGGTCAGCCCCCTTTTTTAGTATAAAGATGGGAGCGGGCCCCCTGTTAAAATTAGATCATCTTTGGAATCAAGATACCACTTTCTTCGAAAGGACTTCACGATTTCTTCTTCAAGATTCTCCCTTGTGGCTAAGGAGTAGTCACCCTGCATCAAGCGGGCACCATCCTAAAGAACACTGCGGTCTGCTGCAAGTCCTTCATCACGAATCCGACGACCCAGCTCGACGAGACCCGGCTTCCCTGGCACCTCTGACCTCTACTCACCTCTACAGCCAAGCTGAGAACCGTGAGTGCGACGAGACCTCAAGGGACCGACGATCGCCAAGACTGCACGACATCTTTACTGCAAGCCCACCGTGTCCTCCACTGGTGAGTGCTTTGGGGTCCGAGAAGCCCCGACCCTGCGCAGCTCCAGCACCCAAGGTCAGCCCCCCTGCATCTCCACGATCTGCGTGGGGCCCTTCTGCTGTTTGCTGTGCACCGCGTTGTTTGGCTACTAGCCGGCTGGCTTGTGGCCCTCTGAACGACGCCCAACGACTTCACGACTGCTGGTCTGGTTGCTCCAGGCTGGCCTTTGCTTCCTTCTTCAAGAGAGGCACCCCGGACCCTCCTGGTCCACTCCAGACGCCATTTTAGGTCCACCGCGTGGGCTTGAATTTGCCAAGGCTTTGTTGCCCAATCCTGGGTCCAGCGACGCCGACAGCTTCTATCTTCGTGGGACAGCTCGATCCTCCATCCTGGTCGCCGACAACGCCTCCTGGTCCGTGAGATCTTCGAGTCAAGCGTCACCCACTCACCTAGTCGAGGTGGCTACCATCCGGTGCCCTCCTGGTGCCCACTGACTACTGGCTAGTAGTCTCGAACTTGGTCCCCTCTGCTTTCAGGTGTCATCTATCTTCGAGATCCAGGCTTGGATCCAACTGAACTTTCTTCACTGGTCACCGGCCAGCATCTTTTCTTCCGGCTCCTGGTCCGTCTACGAGGATTCCCGACGTCTTTTCAGACCTATGCAGCTGCAGCCCCTGGGCTAGGTAACTTCGGCATTTCGGTGCCCCAGCATAGCCTCACTATCCAAGGGTCAGAATCTACTTTCGTTTTCTCCCTACCAGGTCGGGTTCGCCCGAGAACACTAACTTTCTAATTCCTAGCTACCATAGACTTTTGTCCCGCATCTCGCGTGAGAGTGCACACACTGCACCCGAGTCCCCTAGGCCTCCTAGAAGTAATCTAACGATTCCCTAGTCAAGTCCTAGCGATTCCAAAAGCTATTAGTACTGTACTTACCTGCTAGGAATTTCGCATCCCACTTTCAGAGTATATGGTTTTCCGTGCCCCTCGGGCATTTGTATATACTGTGCTAACTTAAGTATTTTTGTAAGAGTTTTGGTTTGTGCTTAGTACCCTGTCCTCATAAAGAGTACAGGGCTGTTGTGATCTTTAAATAAATAACTGTTTATTTTCATAACACTTGTGTGGTGTCCTTTCACTTGGTATTCAAGGGGTATATGTGTGGTAAACAGCTGGCTTAACGCGCCCTCTCGAGTCTTTAGCCTTAGACTGCTCGTATCCACGCTACTAGGATAGCTGGTCTATAAGGTTGACTTACAACCAATCATCAATAAGGGTTGCTGGACTGATACATAGTGTTCACTAGAATAGTGAGCACTGCATATCAGGCCACCTTCTCACATTGGTGAGCAGCGGTTGGGATTTGAGCTTGCTGTTGTTTTACCACACGTATCCTAAGAATATCTTGTTGAAAGATCACATAAGTACTGTTAGGTACACATAACTAAAGCTTAGAATACTCTGAGTTCTACTGAACCAGCTGTTGTAGCTCCTCAAGGCTTAGCACACCTTGGCTGCAACTCTTAGCAAGGGATCAGTAGGTAAACACATAGTGTAGGTAGGTGCATCACTTACACCACACTAGAATCAGCATGTCAGACAAAGGAGGAAACTCTGAGTATCCCCTTGTGTCAGTGGACCCTCCACAGGTCCTTACTTCAAAATATGCTGCTCTTAGCTTCCATGAGATGAGACAAGTGTGTACTCTCAGGAAACTAAAACAGGGGTCTAACCCCACCACTTCCTTTCTGATTGGTCTCTTAGAGGCTTATGATGCCAGTAGGGCTGGTAACCCAGACCCTTCTAATCCAGATGGAAGTTTGCCCTCCTTACAGGGTCCCTTTGATATCCATCCCCTCCATGAGGCAGATGATGCTGAGGAGGAGGATGAGTTGTCAGGGGATGAGGCAGATAAGGGACAGCTAGAGGTCAGTAGACTAAGCAGGTCCAACTTAAGCAGACATGAGCTTGGTACTAGGGGACCCCTGGGCCCACTCTCAGGTCAGCTTAACATTGGGAATGGACGAGTTAGGTCTCTATCAAGAGGCTCTAACAGATCCTTTCGAACCAATGGCTCTCTCAACTCTTCTCACAGAGGGATGTCTTCCCCTAAGAGGAGAGTGTATGAAGCTGAAGAAAGGGCAGTCAAACTGAGGATTGAAAGGGAAGAACTTGCCCTGGCCAAAGAGAGACTTGCCCTTGCTAGAGAGCAAGAATTATGTGGGCTACAGCCCACTGGTGGCAGCAATAATCCTAGCAATAGGGAAAGGAGTTTTGATAAAAAGCACCTGAATAAGATAGTGCCCCCCTTTAAAGAAGGGGATGACATCCACAAATGGATTACTGCTTTGGAGAGAGCCTGCACTGTGCAGGGTGTTCCCCAAAGTCAGTGGGCAGCTATCTTGTGGCTCTCCTTTGATGGTAAAGGTAGAGATAAGCTCCTCACCACAAGGGTGGAGGATGCTAACAATTACAAAATCTTGAAGAATGTACTGGTTGATGGGTTTGGTTTAACCACTGAACAATACAGGATGCTGTTCAGAGACACCCAGAAAACTCAGTCTCAAGATTGGACTGACTTTGTTGATTGTGCCACTAAGGCTTTTGAAGGCTGGCTACTGGGTAGTAAGGTTACTGATTTTAAAGGATTGTATAATCTAATTATGAGGGAGCAAATCTTAAATAATTGTCAGAACCAGTTATTACACCAGCACCTGGTAGACTCTGAGTTGACCTCTCCACAGGAATTGGGTAAGAGGGCAGACAAATGGGTCAGAACCAGGGTTAGGCCTAAAAACCAGGGTGGTGACCAGAAAAAGGAATCAACCAAGCCTCAAGAGAAGGGTGGGGATAAATCCTCAGAGAAGACTTCCCAAGGGCCCCAAAACTCCAACAAGGGTGGTGGGTCCCAGAACACTCCTTCAGAACAAAAGAAACCTTATTGCCATACCTGTAAACAGGTGGGTCATTACAAAAGTGATGTCAGTTGCCCTAAAAATGGTAATAAGGGAAACATACCCCCAGGTAATACTCCTAAACCTCCTGTTACCACTAGTGGTAATCCCCCAGGTGGTGGGAGTGCCCCCAAGAATGTGGTGGGCATTACTTTGGGCAATCAGGAGGACTATGGCCTAGCCAGGTTCCCTGACCACACTCTTGTCTGTGAGACTGGCATGGGGTTTGCCAACTTCACTACTGGACCCCACATTTTGGGAAAGTATAGACAAGAAGTTTTAGTGAATGGTCAGAAAGTTGAGGCATTCAGAGACACAGGGGCCAGCCTCACCATGGTGAGTGACCATCTGGTCCCCTCTGCTCAACTGACCCCTGGTTTTACTTATCAGGTGACAGACATTCATGGAATGAAGAGAAGGCATCCCATGGCAGTAGTCAAGCTCAGCTGGGGTAATGTCACAGGGCCCATGAGAGTGGCAGTGACAGATAACCTACCTGTAGATTGCTTACTGGGGAATGACCTGGAACTCTCAGCATGGGCTGAGGTGGAGCAAGAAACTCACTCCAGAATGATAGGCCTATCCAGACAGGTTAGTGGGGCAGTAATAGCTACAGCCCCAGTCCAAGCACCATTCCTCCCTGAAAAGGTTGGAAGGGCAGTGGTAGCCACTGCCCAGGCTCAGACAGACTTTCCAGAACAGGATAGGAGGGCTGTGACAGTCACAGCCCAAACACAAACTGAGTGCCCTCCTGAAAAGGTTGGCAAGGTTGAAATGGTCTCAGCCTCTACTCAAACAGATAGTGAGGATGTGAAGCCTGAAACAATGGATCACTCCACTCAAACAGAGAGCATTGAGGAGGAAGAAGAGTCTTCCCCCTCCCAGACACTAGGTGAGAGCCAGCCTCCTCAGGGAACTGACTCTACCCCTGTTGAAGGAACTGCCCCAGAGGTAGTCAGGCCTAGCCTGGCAGAGCCCCTGATGGCAGTGGACCCTTCCCAGGTGGGACCCAGTCTGGAGCAGGTAACCTGCACCTCTCTACCCTGTCTCAGTCAGCCCAGGGCTGAAGAGATCAGGGAGGCCAGTGGTGGACCCCAAAGGGCCCCCTGTCCAAAAGAACCCCTTAATCAACAGATTAGGATCACTGAAGCTAGTAAACCTAGCCAAGTGAAAATAAGTCAGACTCCTGAGGGATCCCCCCTAAAAATAGTTAGGGAACTCCCACAGCTGGACACTGTTGGGCACAGCCAAACATGGGGGCTAAAAACCCCAGACCTGACCTGTCCCTCCAGTAAGCCAAACAGAGGGACTCAGCCTCCAGCTTTAGGTAGCCAGAGGCTGACCCTGAGAGCTCAGTGCATCTCAGCTAAAGAAAGAAAGGCACACATGATGAATGGTGATGGGAGGAAGTTGAGCCCAAAGGTAGAGGAGCCTCACTTCAGCACTCCATCCCAGCATCAGCCTTCTTCTTTCCCAAGACACACCAGAGACAGAGATTCCCTATGGTGGAGACCCTCAGATACCCTTAGGGTGAGGGGTTGCCTAGTGGACCATGACACAGGGGGAAACCAAGCCAGAGCTGGTACTTCCTTATATGGCCACTTAGGTAATAGAGGCTTACCTGGACAAGGATAGCCTTATCTCCTTTCGTTTGGGGGGGGGTTGTGTAGGAAGGTACATCCTGACTATGGTTGCCCCCAACTTTTTGCCCTGTGTTTTAGCTGGTTTTGGACATAGTCGACCTGGGACCCTGCCAATCAGGACCCCAGGCCTACTGCTCTCTCTTTAAAATGGATTCCATGTACCCTAGGTACATTTCCAATTGGTACTGGGCCACCCTATCAGACCCTGTAACTCAGGGCATAGGTGTACCCAGGGCTGCCAGGGGCTGCAGCACGTATTGTGCCACCCCTGGCTGGCCTCCTAAATTTGACACAACTGGCTGCATGACAGCTGGGGCAAAGTCGTGTAATCACCCTTTGCTGTAGGTGTAGTATACCTATACCTAACCCTAAAATGGACACACAGATTCCTATCAGTCACTCCTATGGCAGGCCTTGACAATCCTGAAGGCAGAGTGCTTGGAATCGTGTGAGATGGTGCTCTGGCATGAGCTGAGCCTGTCTGCAGCTTGCGGAATCAAGTCCTAATAGCTGTTCCATGATATCGCATACCATATACTCTTAAGTGCATTATAATCCTCGCGGTTAAATGCTATCTTTGGTATTGCTTTATCAAAACATGTCGAGTAAGGTGTCATACGAATTGGAATACTAACCCCTCGCCAATTCTGGCGACGGGGTTAGCATTCCACCCTTCTAGAGGGACACGACATGTATGTAACTGTGAACCCCGGTTAAAGTTAACTGAAGCCTCAGCTCCACAAAATGGATGCTGCCACCACAGACACGAGTCTGACCCCCTGCAGCTGGGAGTCCTTCCAGCGAGGGGAGCCTGGACAAAGGGTTTCCTGTCAGGGGCGGTGCTAGCACCGTCCCAGACATGGTTTTGTGTATCCTGGGTAGGCAGGGCTTTACAGGAAGGTGACTGCTGAGTGGCACCCCGGTGCTCACTACGCATAGGCCGGTCTGAACCAGTTCCAGGGGCGCACCAGCCCCTGGCCTGGGGAAGTCCGGCATAGCTGAGGGGTGTAACCACCCCCCACCTAGTCCCACCCATAGGCAGGACCTAGTCACCGGGTCAGCCCCCTTTTTTAGTATAAAGATGGGAGCGGGCCCCCTGTTAAAATTAGATCATCTTTGGAATCAAGATACCACTTTCTTCGAAAGGACTTCACGATTTCTTCTTCAAGATTCTCCCTTGTGGCTAAGGAGTAGTCACCCTGCATCAAGCGGGCACCATCCTAAAGAACACTGCGGTCTGCTGCAAGTCCTTCATCACGAATCCGACGACCCAGCTCGACGAGACCCGGCTTCCCTGGCACCTCTGACCTCTACTCACCTCTACAGCCAAGCTGAGAACCGTGAGTGCGACGAGACCTCAAGGGACCGACGATCGCCAAGACTGCACGACATCTTTACTGCAAGCCCACCGTGTCCTCCACTGGTGAGTGCTTTGGGGTCCGAGAAGCCCCGACCCTGCGCAGCTCCAGCACCCAAGGTCAGCCCCCCTGCATCTCCACGATCTGCGTGGGGCCCTTCTGCTGTTTGCTGTGCACCGCGTTGTTTGGCTACTAGCCGGCTGGCTTGTGGCCCTCTGAACGACGCCCAACGACTTCACGACTGCTGGTCTGGTTGCTCCAGGCTGGCCTTTGCTTCCTTCTTCAAGAGAGGCACCCCGGACCCTCCTGGTCCACTCCAGACGCCATTTTAGGTCCACCGCGTGGGCTTGAATTTGCCAAGGCTTTGTTGCCCAATCCTGGGTCCAGCGACGCCGACAGCTTCTATCTTCGTGGGACAGCTCGATCCTCCATCCTGGTCGCCGACAACGCCTCCTGGTCCGTGAGATCTTCGAGTCAAGCGTCACCCACTCACCTAGTCGAGGTGGCTACCATCCGGTGCCCTCCTGGTGCCCACTGACTACTGGCTAGTAGTCTCGAACTTGGTCCCCTCTGCTTTCAGGTGTCATCTATCTTCGAGATCCAGGCTTGGATCCAACTGAACTTTCTTCACTGGTCACCGGCCAGCATCTTTTCTTCCGGCTCCTGGTCCGTCTACGAGGATTCCCGACGTCTTTTCAGACCTATGCAGCTGCAGCCCCTGGGCTAGGTAACTTCGGCATTTCGGTGCCCCAGCATAGCCTCACTATCCAAGGGTCAGAATCTACTTTCGTTTTCTCCCTACCAGGTCGGGTTCGCCCGAGAACACTAACTTTCTAATTCCTAGCTACCATAGACTTTTGTCCCGCATCTCGCGTGAGAGTGCACACACTGCACCCGAGTCCCCTAGGCCTCCTAGAAGTAATCTAACGATTCCCTAGTCAAGTCCTAGCGATTCCAAAAGCTATTAGTACTGTACTTACCTGCTAGGAATTTCGCATCCCACTTTCAGAGTATATGGTTTTCCGTGCCCCTCGGGCATTTGTATATACTGTGCTAACTTAAGTATTTTTGTAAGAGTTTTGGTTTGTGCTTAGTACCCTGTCCTCATAAAGAGTACAGGGCTGTTGTGATCTTTAAATAAATAACTGTTTATTTTCATAACACTTGTGTGGTGTCCTTTCACTTGGTATTCAAGGGGTATATGTGTGGTAAACAGCTGGCTTAACGCGCCCTCTCGAGTCTTTAGCCTTAGACTGCTCGTATCCACGCTACTAGGATAGCTGGTCTATAAGGTTGACTTACAACCAATCATCAATAAGGGTTGCTGGACTGATACATAGTGTTCACTAGAATAGTGAGCACTGCATATCAGGCCACCTTCTCACAAAGCGTACAGAAAGCTGTTCGACCAGTTGATCCCTAACGCATTCCCCAGCGTCCCCTGCTGGTAGTACCTGGAGGCGAAGTCTCGGCATTTGCTGTTTTCGGCGGTGGCGAACAGATCTACGTCTGGAGTTCCCCACCTTGCGAAGACCTCTCCTAGTACTTCGTCGTTTATGACCCATTCGTGGTTTTCCTGAACCAGTCTGCTCAGTGCGTCCGCCTGAACATTCTGCACACCTGGCAGATGGGTAGCCGTTATCATCAGTCCTCTGCCTAGAACCCAGTGCCAGATCGTCTGCGCCTCCTGCGACAGAGTGCGTGATCTCGAGCCCCCTTGCTTGTTGAGGAAATACATTGTGGTGGTATTGTCCGTATGTACAAGCAGAGAGTTGGTCTGAAAGGACGGAAGAAAGGCCTTCAGTGCCAAGTGAACAGCTCTGAGTTCCAGGAAATTGATGTGATACATGGCCTCCGTTGGGGACCACGTTCCTTGAAGCTGTAGGTTTCCGGAGTGCGCTCCCCACCCCAGGAAAGAAGCATCCGTCACGACAGTCTGCGTGGGAATGTCCTTGTGGAAGGGAACCACTCTGAGGAGATTCTCCGCTGAACACCACCACTTCAGAGACTGAAGAACATGCAGAGACAGTCGTATCTTGTCATCCCAAGATCCTTTCCTCTGATCCCACTGGTCTTCAAGCACTCCTGCAAAGGTCTCATGTGCATCCGTGCGTGTGGCGTCAGGAAGATACAAGAAGCCATCGAACCCAGTAGAGAAGACACCGTCCTCAATGTTGTAGATGGAGTGGTCATAAGAGCCTGAGCCTTCCGAAGGAGTGAAAATCGTCGCTCTTCCGAAGGAGACACGCTTGCTGACAGCGTATTGATGGAGGCTCCCAAGTACTGTATGCATTGGAATGGAGTCGGGACAGACTTGGACATGTTGATGTGCAACCCCAGCTTGTTCAAGAGAATGCACGTCTTCAGGAAGTGTGCTCGCGCTTCCGAGAAGGAGGATGCCTTGATCAACCAATCGTCCAGGTACAGGTAGACAAACACCTTGTTCTTCCGTAGGTGTGCCGCTACCACCGCCATGCACTTCGAGAATGTTCTCGGCGCAGACTTTAGTCCAAATGGGAGTCGTGTGTATTGATAATGATTGGCGCCGACTTGGAACTGCAGGAACTTCCTGTGTTTGTGTGCAATGGGCACATGGAAGTACGCATCCTGTAGGTCTATAGCACATAGCCAGTCTCCCTGTTGCAACGGAGGATAAATCTGATGCAACGACAGCATGCAAAACTTTTCCCTGCGAATCCATCTGTTTGCCTGTCCCAAGTCCAGAATGGGCCTGAACTCATTCTTGTCCTTTTTGCGAACCAGGAAGAACCGGGAGTACAGACCTCTTCCTCTCTGAGACAGAGGTACGTCTTCTATCACTCTTTTCCTTAACAGGATATCTGCATCCGCCTGAAGGACGCGCAGCTGAAACTGCGAGCTGGCCGGTGGAATTGCTGGAGGCGGGCTGGTGAACCGAAGACTGTATCCATTGCAAACAATATTCAGCACCCACTTGTCCTGAGTAATTTTTCTCCACTCTGCCAGAAAAATTTGAATGCTTCCCCCTACCGGAGTGGGTAACAGATCCGGGGGTATTAAGTGCTCAGGGTCTAGACCCGGCCGGGCCTTTGGTCGCTGGAGCAGACTGTTGGCCTCCTCTGCCCTTCCGGCGTTTCTGGAACGGCTTACGGAACTGTTGATGTTGCTGTGACTGTCCCGAAGGTTGGCCACGTCCTCTGCCCTGCCCACCGAACCGCCGTTGGAATGGGCGGTACGATTTCTTCGCTTCTTTGGGTTTCTCCAGGCCCACAGCCGTGAGCGTTTCGGCCTCCGCCTTCATGCAGGCCATTTCGTCATCAGCATGTTTCCCAAAAAGGGTCTCGCCAGAGAAAGGAAGGTTGGCTACCCTTTGCTGTGCATCCGGTTTTAGTGACGTAAGGCGGAGCCAGGCGTGACGTCGCTGGTTAACCCCATGGCAAAAGCCATGTGCCGCTAATAGGGATGAGTCTGCTGCAGCGCTAATAATCTGATTCGCTACCAGCATCCCTTCATTCAGCACTTCCTGGAAGTCTTCCCGCTTCTCGCGAGGCAAGTGTTCCGCAAACTGCTGGAGGGAGTCCCAGAGGGCGCAGTCGTAGCGTCCCAACAAAGCCGTGCCACTCGCAGCCTTCATGGAGGTCGCCGATGTTCCACATACTTTCCTTCCAGCTGAATCCATCCATCTAGACTCTTTATCCGGGGGAACCGTGGATGACGGGGTGGTGGCATGTTGTTTGCGGGCCACCGTCATAATCACAGAATCCGGAGGAGGTTCCGCCCTTAGAAAGGCCGGTCCGAATCGGGAGCCCGGTATTTTTTCAACAATCTCGATGGGGCCGCCTTCGTCACCGCAGGGGTGAGGAAAAGGTCCATGGCCGGTTCCTCCAGGCCCGGCACCAGGGGCAGCAGTGGACGAGACAGGTGTTTCTGGTGCAGGGTCTCCAAAATGACTGATGTCTTAGGCGTGGGCACCGTCAAAGATATGCCGAATTTTGCAGCGCCTCTCAAGAGAACATCATGGAACGCCACCAGGTCATCAATCGGAGACGCCATCGTGTCCGGTGATCCCGACAAGGTCGGAGAATAGTCCCTGGTCCCTGAGGACCTCGTGCGAGAGCGAGATCTGCGCCTCCTATGGCGGTGTCTCGACCGCGTGGACGACCTGTGGCGCGATCGCTTCCTTCCTCCTAGAGCGAGATCATGATCTCCCTGCCCGTGGACGCTCCACAGGTTTCCGTGGGGGCGTCTTCCTCGGTTCCTCCTGGGGTCTAGGTTTCGGGGTCCCCTTAGGAGGTAATGACGTCCCTGGGCGGGGGACCGGAGGTATCACAGACCGAGGGGCAGGCCAATGCGGCGGAAGTGGTGGTAGTGGTCGTCCTGGCAGAAGTGGAGGGTTGGTGGGAGGGTCCTCCTTAGGTACAGGAGGCGGGGGTAACCTAGGCCGAGTTGGTGTGTACACCACCGAGTACACCGAGCCCGGTGACTCCTTCGGCGAGGAGGACTGTGACACAGCCCCTTCAGCAGGCGATCGCTTCCTCTTGCGGCCTCCACTAGATCCAGCCTGACTTCTGGCGCCAGAACTCCTCTTGCGCCGCTTAGGAGAGGTGGAGCGACTCCTAGACGCCAATCTCTTCCTTCTCGACATTGAGCGTCGCTTTTCCGGCGTCGAACGTCGGCCCTGCGACTCCGGCGTCGAACGCCGCCTCCGCGACTTGGATCTCTTCCTCCACGAAGTCGAACGCCGCCTCCGCGACGTCGACCGTTCCATTCTCGACGACGAGAGTCGATTCCTCCTTCTCGAGGTCCTCAACGTTGAGGAGCCCCTCGACGCCGACCGTTGTCTTGACGGCGATCAGCGGTGTCGTCTTGACGGCGAGCGCCGATGCCTGCCGCTCCGTCTTTGACGTCGATAGGTCGACTCAGACGTCGACGATGACGATGAAGAAGCAGTCGACGGTGGTTTCGACGGCGGCCTATCCAGGCCCTTCGACGTCGAATCTTCACGCCGTCTCGACCCGGAGCCCCGGGGAGATGGGGAACACACCGTCGTCATCCCTCTCGACGTCGTCGTCGAAGCAATCAACGCCGACGGAGACCGGTTTGCTGGCCTCTGGGGAGCCCCCCAGAGGCCTCAGTAGAGGCAGAGGGAACCTTCACAACCTGTCCAGACCCACCTGCAGCCTGCAGTCGTCTCTCTTCAAGGCCTTGAAGCCTAATTTTCAGCCTGTCCCTCAGGGTCCTTGCTGAAAATTGCTGGCAGATGTCACAGTCTTCAGGGACATGTGTGTCAGGGAGACAGACGATGCAGACGTCGTGTGCATCACTCTTGGCCTTCTTCCTTCCACATGCTGGGCATTTGTCGATAAGACCAGGCATTCTAGAGCCCTAAAAAGCATGAACCAACACACAGGAGAGAAAAGAAACACCAAGAAAGATATACTCAAACACTTTTATCCAAAAAAAGTGACAAAAATCCAATAAACCCTTGAAACAAGGGAGAGCTCAATGCCAGGGTCCTGTTAGCAGGAGCCGTAAAAAAGATCTGAAAGTAAGAGGGTCCTGCTATGCATTCTGGGATACTGGGAGAAAGTTCTGGAAAGTTCTATTAAAGGCACATTATCCTATTTAAGCCACATAATGGCAGCCTATGGGGCTTGTCTGTCCATGCCTTCCTCTCTATCATTCCAGAGTCTTTTACTGGTGGAGGCAAGTTTCTCTATGATAGAAACTGGGCAGGCTGTGTTGTGTGTGGTGTTGTTTGGTGGAATTTCTAGTTGAAGTACTGGACAGTGTAGCCTGTGGATATAAGCTGCATTATTTTTCTTTAAATTCTCTCTTAAGTGTCTTTGCAGTTTCTGCATGATTTGACAACTTCATAGGTTATTTTTGATTGCCGGGGTCCACACACATGGGCGGGACTATTCACTAGATTATGACTATACACAGAGATCCCCTACTACAGAATTTAGGCTCGGTCGCGCCCGATCTTCTTCAGCACTCTGGGCAGAAGTGATATAGGCGGAAAGGCGTACAATAGACTGCAGTTCCACTTGTGACGAAAAGTGTCACCTAGTGAGTGCCGCCTTGGAAATTCCAATGTGCAGAAGTGATGACATTGCGTGTTCTCTTCGGTGGCGAATAGATATAAGCAAGGCTCTCCCCACTGTTGAAGGAGGCCTTGAGCCACCTCCGAGAGAAGACGCCATTCGTGATCCATCATGCACCTGCGGCGGAGTTCGTCCGCCCTGGCGTTAAAAGAACCTGCCAAGTGTTGAACCGTCAAGGAAATGCCCTGACGTTCAAGCCATGTCCAGAGACGCAGAGCCTCTTGACATAGGGTCCACGACCCCACCCCGCCTTGCTTGTTGCAATACCACATGGCGGTGGTGTTGTCTGTAAACACATGCACTACTCTCCCTTTGACAGAGGGAAGGAATGCTTTCAGTGCAAGTAGGATCGCCCGGAGCTCCAGAAGGTTGATATAGAGCCAGGACTCCGCCGGAGACCAGAGTCCTCTGATCTCCGCATCTCCCAGGAGGGATGCATCAGTCACCACTGTGTGCTCTGGTTGGGGAAGGGAGAGGGATCTGCAGCTGACCCAACACTGTTGTGCAGTGCCCTCCGAGATCTGGACGTACTCGGACAGGTCCCCTTGATGCCCACTGGAACTTCAGGTCTCACTGCAGCCCGCATATGCCATCTGGCATGAATGGTCAGTAGGATGCAGGAGGCCATGAGGTCCAGCCGCCTCAAAGTCATCCTGACCGACACCCAGGACAAGGGCTGAAAGATCTGAATCAGAGCCTGAATGTCCTGGACTTGCTGTTCAGAAGGATATACCCGAAACTGCACCGGGTCGAGAACAGCTCTGATGAAAAGGAGCGTCGGAGAGGGAATCAGGTGCAACTTCGGCACGTTGATGGAGAACCACATCAAATGCAAGAGATCGGCCGTAGTCTGGAGGTGGGAGACAACTACCTGGGGCAAGCACGCTTTCAACAGCCAGTCGTCGAGATAGGGGAAGCCTGAAACCGCTGATCTGCAGATGAGCTGCGACCACCGCCACCACTTTCGTGAACACCCAAGGAGCACGGGTAAGGCAAAAAGGGAGCACAGTGAACTGAAAGTGCTCGTGGCCCACCGTGAACGGCAAGTAATGCCGGTGGCCCGGCAGGACGGGGATATAACAATATGCGTCCTGCAAGTTCAATGCTACCAGCCAGTCTTGCGGGTCTAGGGCAGACAAGACCTGAGCAAGTGTGAGCATCTTGAACTTCTCGCTCCGGAGGAAGCAACTGACGTTCCGAAGGTCTAAGATAGGACGCAGGCCCTTGTCCTTTTTTGGAACCAGAAAGTAGTGGGAGTAGCAACCTCGCTCTACTTCTGGCGTCGGAACACGCTCGATGGCCCCCTTGGCCAAGAGGGCCACAACTTCTTGCTGGAGAAGTGCCAAGTGATCCCCCGACATGCGGTGGTACTGAGGTGGTATGGCTGGCGGGCTAGTCACGAAGGGGAGGGAGTAGCCCAGTCGCACTATCTGCAGAACCCACCTGTCCAAAGTGATGGATGGCCAGTGGGGAGGTGATGGTGAATCCTGCTAACCCCGGGCATGTGGTGGGCCAGAAACACCGGACTAGGAAGGTTTGGAGGCAGTGGCTGCATGGGAGGTGGTGGACTGACCTGCCTGCTGGCCCGTGACCGACCTCTGCGGGTCCCACGTCCGCGGCTGCGCTGAGACTGTTGCTGCGCAGGCCTGTGGCTTTGGAACAAACGTGTTTGAGGGTCCCTTCCTTGGCCACAAAAGGAGCGAAAAGCAGAATGAGTGCGCATGGCTGAAAGGCCTAAGGACTTGGCTGTAGCCCACGAGTCCTTAAAGCGCTTCAACACACTCTCACCATAAAGGCGAGTGCCATCAAAGGGCATGTCCATCAGAGTGTTCTGGACAGCGCCGGAAAAGCCAATGGTCCTCAACCAGGCGTGGCGGCGTTGTGGAAATCGCCCTGTGCAGTGAGTCGGCAGTGTCAAGGCCACAACGAATTGTGAACTTGGCTGCGTCTCTCCCCTCAGCAATAGCTTGGGAGAGCACTGTCCAGTCCTCCTCCGGACACTGAGGCAGCACCTGCGCAACCGTGTCTCATACAGAATGGAAATATTGGCCCAAGAGGCATGTGGTGTTCACAGACCTCAGGTCTGAACTGGCAGAAGTAAAAATGTTCTTCCCAAACTGTTCCAGTTTCTTGGATTTCCAGTCAGGAGGTGCGGAAGGGAATACGCGGGGGGACGCAGACGCTCGGACAACCAAGCTCTCTGGGGTAGGGTGTTGGGAGAGGAAAATGGGGTCGCCCAGGGCCGGGCGATGGCATTGGGCCACGTTCTTTTCCACAGGAGCCCCTGGGTTCGGCCTTGACCAGGTGCCCAAAAGAACGTCCGAAAGTGCGTACTTAAAGGGCAGCAGCGGCTCAGAGGAAGATGCTGGCCGAAGCACTTCTGTCGAGAGGTTAGTCCTGACAGCAACAGTAGGGAGCTCGAGGTGGAGAGCCTTGGCCGCCCTACGCAACACCACAGCATGTACCTGCCTCCTCAGCATGTACCAGCCTCCTCCGTAGCCACCGTAGGAGGACATAGTGTGCCAGGTTCTGGAGTAAAATCCAGGTGACCTGCATCCTCCAATTCCTCTTCCCAGTCCGGGTCTAACTCGCACTGGGCTGTGAGAGGGTCCTCAGACTGCTCCCAGTCCTCGCCGTCCTCCACAACCTGCTGGGCAGGCGGGAAAGGAGGTGGTGGATAGAGAAAGAGGCATCGATCGACACCGGTCCGGCAACATCCCCACATCGGGGTGGAAGCCGGGGACGGCGTTGGTCGGGGACCTGGGCAACAGCGGCACCGTCTATGTTGGTGGAGCTCGTACTAGGCAAACCAACATCGGCTGGGATCCATGAATGGATCCATGGGGGTCTCTCGGCATCGAGACCGGAGTCGTCAACCACATCGGGCCGGAGTCGACGACGTATGTAGAAGAGAGAGGACCCCCAGTCAGACCCGCGGGGCAGGAAGGCGTGCCGATGGAGCCCGAAGGGCCAAAGACGCGTGCCATGGCTGACAGAAACTCCTGCAGCTGGGCCTTAGTCGCCGATGCACCCAGAAAGGGCGGGTAGGTCATTGGCAACTGCGTAGGCTCTGCCAGAGCAGCAGGGCGGCGCCACCCACACCCTCAGCCGTGTCGTGCTAGGGGATAGCGAAGAGTGACATTGCTTCTTCAACTTCTTGTGCTTCGCCTTACCTGACTCAGAGTTCGAAGGCTCCGTCGAAAGATGGTGATGGCGGCTCCGCGACCGGTCACTCGACCTCCCACGGGACCGGGACCTTGTAAGGCACGGAGCCGGCTCCCGGGCCTCCAGCAACTTCCGGGACCGCTCCCGCAAAGTTTTCGAAGCCAGGGCCCCGGCATTCAGGAGAGTCTTGCCCCAGACAGTAGAGACATTCACATTGCGAATCCGTCACTGACAATGCGGGGACAAGCCGCGGGCATCCATACACACCAGGAGTCAAAGACAAAAAACAGAGACAAAAAGTCTCAAAAACTCCGTCAAAAATTGACTGGGGGTACCGGTCTCTCTGGATCTGTACTTGCTGGCGTGGAAATAGAAAGAGCTGACATCAGTGCACGTCTAAGTAGCTCCAGGGACATCATCTTGGTGAATACAACGCCAGCGACGTATGCAGAACCGTACGACGCCGCCTACGGACGCGCAGGGGTACTTCTGATGAAAACTTTCCGGATCCAGTCTGACGATTGGGGATAATTCTAAGGTAAGGATCTCTATCACTAACATGTTTCTTTCAGATTTGTTTTCTTACACAATTACGGTGTAAGATCTGCTGTTTCCATTGATCGCGCTATTCGAGAGTGTCTTCACCGAAACAGTTTGAGCAAAGTATTGTATGCAATAGCCAGTGTGCATTAAGATAGCTGCACGACACTTCAGTAATAAGTAGTCAGTTTCATAGTAGCAGAGTTCAGTGTCCCTTAACAAAAAATATATTGTACGAGTCCAAATGCACACAGGGAATTGTAAACACATAGCAATTAAATGTTTCTTGGCATCCAAGTGAAAGAATTCATAGGAACGCACACAGTGCCAAAACACATGTATTACCTCTGAAAGGAAGAACATGAAAATAAGAGGTCATGAAAAACATCTACATGTTTTATGCATGTGTGTTCAAATTGTACAGAGTAATCTGACAAACCACGTTTGTAGGTCAGCATGTTAGAAACAGTCTGCATTCAATATCCATATTTGCATGATCACAGAAAAGAAGCCAAGCAGGTAAAGAGCATTGTTCCGATATCTCCAAGTGACTGTTCTTAAGATGGAAAGAATTTATTGGGAGCAGAGACAAACTCATTTCCATCACTCAGTAGAAGTGATTTCTCCAAGGAGAGGTATAGTATTAAATGGAGTTGACACCTCACTCTTATAAGTTAGAATTACTCTACTGAGTTGCTAACCATTAAGCAAACTCGTGCACTGATCCACATCTATCCATCCCACCGATTCAACTGTATTTGTCTACTTCTATCTGAAAACATGTGACGAATGAAATGTTATAGTTAGGTAAGGTAATAAGATTTTAGCTTACGTTTAAAAAAAGCCTCCAAAATACTAGGGATGGGTGGATTTTTTAAATTATGCATGGAATTGGAGCAATTTGCTAATTTCACATTGCTCTTGTAACACGGAATTGCTGATTAATTCAGCCGCTCCGCCAGCGGAATTAATCTGCTCGGATCGTTATTGAAACAGGGTTGGGAGAGGGAGCAGTCCCTCTGTTTAACAAACATTGGCAAAGCAAATAGGTCTTGGCTATGCAAGAGCTGTTGGCTTTGCCAATGTGTTTTAGCCAGGTTGTACACCAGTGCGGCTGCTGTTCATCATAGCTACAAGTTAGTGGTGTAGAGGAGAGTGTTGTGGAGTGTCAGTGGAATGGTGAAGAGTAGAGTGGAGTGGCAGAGAGTCTTGGAGTGGCATAGTGTGGAGTTCAGTAGAGTGCCTTGGCGCAGAGTGTTGCAGCATAGAGTGCAGCTCTATGGAGTGCCGCAGTGCAGGGTAGAGGGGCATAGAGTGCAGCAGTGCATAGTAGAGAGGCGCAATGGGGAGAGGTGCAGAGTAGATTCGAGTGGCATAGTAGATTAGAGTGGCATAGAGTGCAGTAGAGCAGTGTTGCAAAGTAGTGTCAGAGTGCAGTGGTGTAGAGTGCATTGGCGTAGAGTACAGTGATGAACAAGTTACTTACCTTCGGTAACGATATATCTGTAAGAAACATTAGTTAGTGTTAGATTCCTTACCTTAGAATATCCCCAGGCGTCAGTCTGGATCCGGAAACTTTTGCGTAGCAGTACCCCTGCGCGTCGGTAGGCGTCGTCTGCAGGCGTCCCCTGCGGCTCCGCGTCCGTCGTCGGCGTCGTGCGCCGTGATGACGTCGCTGGAGTATATAGACGCCGCCTCCGCGCGCTGACGTCAGTTCTTTGTACACAGCTTTTCCGCGCCAGGAGACGCAGAGCCATGAGAGAACCAACACTGGTGCCATGTAAAACTAGGGCCCTGAAAGGGATGTCCTTAACCCTAGGTATCAGTTCGCAGAACGGGGAGGATGGGTGGGTTCGGTAAGGAATCTAACACTAACTAATGTTTCTTACAGATATATCGTTACCGAAGGTAAGTAACTTGTTCATCTGAAAGAAACACGTTAGTGTTAGATTCCTTACCTTAGAATAGATACCCCAGCAATACCAACCCCGGTGGTGGGTCTGCGAACCAATACAAAACTACACCAGAAAGTCCTGGAGGACAGAACGGCCAAAGAAGCCATCCCTCCGGACTTGACTGTCCAGGCAGTAGTGCCTCGCAAAGGTGTGCAGCGAGGCCCACGTAGCCGCTTGGCAAATGTCCTGCAAGGGGACTCCCCGGCCCAGGGCAGTGGTAGCCGCCGTGGCCCGAGTGGAATGGGCCCTCAGCCCAACAGGAGGCTCCTTCCGAGCCAAAGAGTAGCATGCTTTGATGCAGAGGACGACCCATCGAGAGATGGTTCGTTTACAGACCGCCCGTCCCTTCTTCGCACCCACGTAGCCAACAAACAGTTGGTCATCCACCCGGAACTGGCGTGTGCGATCCATGTAAAATGAAAGCGCACGTTTTGGGTCCAGACGATGGAGCCGCTCTTCATCCTTTGAAGGATGCGGAGGCGGGAAGAAGGAAGGGAGGGTGATGGACTGCCCGATGTGAAAGGCCGAAACAACCTTGGGCAGGAAAGAAGGTCTAGTCCTCAGAACCACCTTGTCAGGATGAATAGACAGGAAAGGAGGTTGGACAGAAAGAGCCTGGAGCTCACTCACTCTCCTGGCAGAGGTGATGGCAACCAGGAAAGCCGTCTTTAAAGTCAGGAGACGGAGAGGGCAAGAATGAAGGGGCTCAAAGGGAGCACACATCAGAAAAGTTAGAACCAAGTTCAAATCCCACTGAGGCATCACAAACGGAACAGGTGGAAACATGTGAGTGATGCCTTTCAAGAATCGAGTTACAATCGGGGATTTGAACAAAGAAGGCTGATCAGGAAGCCTCAAAAAGGCTGAAAGGGCAGAAAGGTAGCCCTTGATAGTGCCCAGAGCAGAGCCCTGCTGGGCAAGAGAGAGAAGGAACAGAAGAACCTCGGAGAGAGGGGCAGAAAGGGGATCCACAGCCTTTGCTGTGCACCATGCCACAAACTTGTTCCACCGACAGGCGTATACCGATTTCGTGGAGGGACGCCTGGCTGCCAGAATTACATTACAGACTTCAGGAGGCAAGTCAAATGGCCTCAACTGCCGCCGCTCAATCTCCAAGCATGGAGGTGGAGACTGGACAGGTTCGGGTGGAGGACCGTCCCCTGTTGCTGCGACAGAAGGTCCTCCTGAAGGGGCAGGCGGATCGGGGGACCGACTGACATGCTGAGTAGCTCGGGATACCAGTACCTTCGAGCCCAGTCCGGAGCCACAAGGATAACTTGGGCCCGGTCGCGCCTGATCTTCTTCAGCACTCTGGGCAGAAGTGGTATAGGCGGAAAGGCGTATAACAGACCGCAACTCCACTCGCGCCGAAAGGCGTCGCCGTGCGAGTGCCGTCTTGGAAACTCCAACGCGCAGAACTGATGACATTGCGCGTTCTCTTCTGTGGCGAATAGATCTAACCAAGGCTCTCCCCATTGCAGAAAGATGCCTTGCGCCACGTCCGAGTTCAGACGCCATTCGTGATCCATCTAGCACCGACGGCTGAGTTCGTCCGCCCTGGCGTTCAGAGAACCTGCCAGGTGTTGAACCGTCAGAGTCACGCCCTGACGTTCCAGCCATTGCCAGAGGCGCAGAGCCTCCTGGCAAAGGGTCCACGACCCCACTCCGCCCTGTTTGTTGCAGTACCACATGGCGGTGGTGTTGTCGGTGAACACCTGCACTACACTCCCGTTGACAAAGGGGAGGAATGCCTTCAGTGCCAGACGAATCGCCCGCAGCTCCAACAGATTGATATGGAGCCGGGACTCCGCCGGAGACCAGATGCCTCTGATCTCTGCCTCTCCCAAGTGGCCACCCCAGCCCTGGAGGGACGCGTCCGTCACGACAACGTGCTCCGGTAGGGGAAGGGAGAGGGACTTGCCCCTGACCCAATCGCGGTCCGTAAGCCACCACTGCAGTTGTCTCGCAGTGCCCTCCGAGATCAAGACGTGGTCGGACAAGTTGCCCTGATGCTGTGCCCACTGAAACTTCAGGTCCCACTGCAGAGCCCGCATCCGCCACCGAGCGTGATGCACCAGAAGGATGCAGGAAGCCATCAGTCCCAGCAGCCGCAGCGTCAACCTGACCGAAACCCGGGATAGCGGCTGAAAGATGGGAATCAAAGCCTGAATATCCCGAACCCGCCGTTCCGGAGGATAAACCCGAACCTGCGCCGAGTCCAGAACCGCTCCGATGAAAAGGAGCTTTTGAGAGGGACACAGGTGTGATTTCGGCACATTGATGGAGAACCCCAGGTCGTGCAAGAGGTCTGCCGTCATCTGAAGGTGGTGGACGACTGTCTGGGGCGAGCCCGCCTTCAACAACCAGTCGTCTAGGTAGGGGAAGACCGAAACCCCCAACCTGCGCAGATGGGCTGCGACCACCGCCATCACCTTTGTGAACACCCGTGGGGCGCTGGTAAGGCCGAAGGGAAGCACGATAAACTGAAAATGCTCCTGGCCTACCGTGAACCGCAGGTAACGCCGGTGGGCCGGCAGGACGGGGATGTGAAAATAGGCGTCCTGCAAGTCCAACGCTACCATCCAGTCTTGTGGGTCCAGAGCAGCCAAGACCTGAGCTAACGTCAACATCTTGAACTTCTCCTTCCGGAGGAAGCCGTTGACGTTCCTTAGATCCAAGATAGGACGTAGGCCCCCCTTGTCCTTCTTGGGCACCAGAAAGTAGTGGGAATAACAACCACGCCCTACTTCTGGCCCAGGAACGCGCTCGATAGCCCCCTTGGCCAAGAGGGCCGTAACTTCCTCCTGCAGAAGTGTCAAGTGGTCCCCCGACACACGGTGGTTCTGCGGTGGCATGGCTGGAGGAGAGGTCTCGAAGGGGAGGGAGTAGCCCCTTCAGACGATTTGCAGCACCCACCTGTCCGAAGTGATCGTGCGCCAGTGAGCGTGGTGATGGCGAACCCTGCCACCCACTGGCGTCACATGGGGCCGAAAGCACGGACTAGGAGGATTTTGGGGTAGATGCTGCGGGGGAGGGTGTGGTCTGACCCCGCCGTTGTCCCCGACCGCCACCACGGCGGTTTCCACGGCCGCCACCGCGTTGAAAGGATTGTTGCGGCGCGTGGCTGGCAGCACGTGTGGGGGCGCCCCTTCCTTGGCCACGAAAGGGACGAAACTAACCCGTTTGCTGACGCTGGGTCGAGAGACCCAAGGACTTGGCCGTGACCCTGGAGTCCTTGAAGCGTTCCAGCGCGTGGTCCGCCTTGTCACCGAAGAGGTGACAACCATCGAACGGCATGTCCATCAAGGTATTTTGGACATCAGCCGAAAAATTGGCGGATCTCAGCCAGGCGTGGCGACGAATCGCCACTGTCGTTGACATAGCTCTGCCCAGCGAGTCGGTCGTATCAAGACCACACCGTATCGAATATTTCGCTGCATCTCGGCCCTCAGCCACAGCCTGACCGAGTTTTGCCCGCACCTCCATGGGGCATTCTGGCAGCAGTTCCGCGACCGTATCCCACACAGAGTGGGTGTAGCGGCCCAAGAGGCAGGCGGTGTTGCAAGACCGCAGGCCCTAACTAATGGACGAGAAGACCTTTTTGCCAAATTGGTCATACCTCTTGGATTCCCGGTCGGGCGGGGCCGACGGGAATGCGGACTGGGAGGTCGAGGCCTGGATCACCAGACTCTCAGGAGTGGGGTGGGTAGACAGGAACTTGGGGTCGTCCGGACAAGGACGGTGGCGCCTGGCCACGTTCCGATCGACAGGCGGACCTGAAGCGGGCCTGGACCAAGTGCCCAACAGAACGTCTGACAAGGCTTCATTAAACGGCAGCAGTGGCTCCTGTGGGCATGACTGCGGTTTGAAGACCTCGGTGAGGATGTTAGGACTCACGGCCGCGACGGGGAGCTCAAGGTGTAAGGCCTTGGCAGCCCTCATCAGCACCACAGAATAAGCAGCTCCCTCCACCGATGCCACGGAAGGAGGAGAGATCAAACCAGGGTTAGGAGAGTCGTCCAGACCACTGGCATCCCCCAAGTCACCTGTCCAGTCCGGGTCATACTGGCACTCGCGTGACAGAGGGTCCTCGGACCCCTCCCAACCTTCACCGAACTCTTCATCTTCTCCGTATTCGGAGTCAACGATGTAGACCGGCTCCTCGGGGTTCATGGGCCCCATCGGCGCCGGAACCGGCGTCGAGCGACGCCCGTCCGGCGCCGCGTCCGGCGTCGGGGAAGGTAAGGGGACGGCGCCGCCCGGGGGCGGCGTCGGGGGTAACCCCGATGGCAACGGCGCCGGGGAGGCCGGAAGACCAGCCGGCGCCGATCCCGAAGGCCCTTGCGGCGCCGGGGTCGGAGCCGTCGGTGGCGCCGGGGCCGGAGCACCCGACGGCGCCGAGGCAGGGACACCCGAACCGCCAGGACCCCCAGACGGTAGCACTGGGCCCGAAGGCACCGTAGGCCCCGTCGGAGAACCGAGCGCCCTCATGGCCATGAGGAACGCCTCGATCTCCTCAGGCGTCGCACCGTGCCCAGGGACCGGAGGGTATGAGGCAGGCCGCGCCGGCGACTCTCGCGGAGCCGCGGGGTTGGGGTCACCCGAGCCCCCGGCCGCACCGCGCGAGCGTCGGGGGGAGTCGGGGGTACGATGACGACGCCCCGACTTCTTATGCTTCCTACCTGACGAGCCTGACGAGTGGTGTCGACTTCCGGAACGCTCGGCGCGGCTCCGCGATCGTTCCCTCGAACGCTCTCTCGACCTCCGGCCGGACCGGGACCGCTCCCGGTCCCGACGTGGGGCCGACACCCGGAGCTCCAGTAGCTTGCGGGACCGCTCCCGCCTAGCCTTGTTGGTGAGGGCCCGGCAGTCGACGCAGGAGTCCACGTCGTGGTCGGGGCCCAGACACCGGAGACAGAGGCGGTGATGGTCTGTGACCGACATCGTGCGCTCACAGTCATCACAGTGCTTGAACCCAGGCATCCTATCAGGCACAAGTGAGTAATTACTTCGAAAAACTTGGTCAAAGACCGGATACTGCTCTTCAGATCTGCGTCCACTGGCGCGGAAAAAAGAAGAACTGACGTCAGCGCGCGGAGGCGGCGTCTATATACTCCAGCGACATCATCACGGCGCACGACGCCGACGACGGACGCGGAGCCGCAGGGGATGCCTGCAGACGACGCCTACCGACGCGCAGGGGTACTGCTACGCAAAAGTTTCCGGATCCAGACTGACGCCTGGGGATATTCTAAGGTAAGGAATCTAACACTAACGTGTTTCTTTCAGATGCAGAATATAGGGCAGTGCAGTGGTTAAGAGTACAGTGCAGTGGTTAAGAGTAGAGTGCAGTGGTTAAGAGTAGAGTGCAGTGGTTAAGAGTAGAGTGCAGTGGTTAATTATTATTATTATTATTTATTGAACTTGTATTGCGCACAGCTACCCGCAATGGGTTTCCCGGCGCCAGGGACAGACTGAAGAAGAAAACAAGCAATTGCTGAAAGAGAAGAAAAACAGAACCGAAGAACTTAGAACAGAAGAGTCTTCAATTTTTTGCGGAAAGCAAGAAGACTAGTTTCTGTTTTTAGCGCCAACGGGAGAGCATTCCACATCTTAGGTCCTAGATATGCGAATGAACGGCCTCCCATTTTTGCCAGTCGGATTCTAGGAATCACAAGATTGCCATTGTTGGATGACCTAAGAGAGCGGCCAGGCTGATATGGCTGGGCAAGATTGTGCAGGTAGATGGGAGCAAAACCCTGACGAATCTTAAATAGGAAGCACAAAGTTTTGAAGACCACACGATCAGAAATTTTTAACCAGTGAAGGTCACGCAGAGTTAAGAGTAGAGTGCAGTGGTTAAGAGTAGAGTGCAGTGGTTAAGAGTAGAGAGCAGTGGTTAAGAGTAGAGTGGTGGAGTGGTGCGAGGCAGAGTGGTGGAGTGGTGCGAGGCAGAGTGGTGGAGTGGTGCGAGGCAGAGTGGTGGAGTGGTGCGAGGCAGAGTGGTGGAGTGGTGCGAGGCAGAGTGGTGCGAGGCAGAGTGGTGCGAGGCAGAGTGGTGCGAGGCAGAGTGGTGCGAGGCAGAGTGGTGCGAGGCAGAGTGGTGCGAGGCAGAGTGGTGCGAGGCAGACTGCAGTGGTGCGAGGCAGACTGCAGTGGTGCGAGGCAGACTGCAGTGGTGCGAGGCAGACTGCAGTGGTGCGAGGCAGACTGCAGTGGTGCGAGGCAGACTGCAGTGGTGCGAGGCAGACTGCAGTGGTGCGAGGCAGACTGCAGTGGTGCGAGGCAGACTGCAGTGGTGCGAGGCAGACTGCAGTGGTGCGATGCAGACTGCAGTGGTGCGGGGCAGACTGCAGTTGCAGTGGTGCACAGTAGATTAGAGTGGCGTACAGTGAATTGGGGGTGAGTGCAGGGGCACAGAGTCGAGTGTTCGAGAGTAAAGTGCATTGGCATAGAGTGAACCATGGTTTACGCTTGCCAAAGCTTGTTAGTGGTCCTGCATTCGTCGACCGGCTTGGGAAAGCTCGTGAAAGACTCCTGTGCTCCCACATCATCACCTAGTTTCCATAGCTGCTGCTTCAACCTCACTGTGCTACATCAAGAACCCCCTTCAAGGGCTGGTATTGTGCTCCTGTGCCTCCTAGTCACCTCCGGTTTATACTCTGTCCCCTCTACTTTTAAGTTCATCTCGTCTGGATTCCACGTCCTAGTTCCACTAGCCTGGTTCACGAGACTCTGTAGCTGCTCATCTTCCTCGAACCTCAATTGCCATCTACGGGAGGTTCAGGCACCACTTCATCCCCATGCCCCTGGGCTCCCTGGTGCAGGTATCCTGGTTCGTGGGTTATCCATGGGTGGGGTGGCTCTCCAACCTTGATCCAAGTGGGTACTTCGGGGTCTCTTTCTGAAGTGTCCTAGAAGTGTAAAATTTCAACCATGACTTACCCTGTGTTATCCTGTGGACGTTTGACCCAGTGCAGTCACTCTGCACCAGGGCGCCTTGGGGTCCCTAGCTGCTCACCTTGGGTGGTTGCGTTTCCCCTAGGGCCCTTCATTCTTGGGTATTAGTCACGTTTTGGTACTTACCACACACCTAACTATTTTAGTATATGGTCTGGCCCCCGGTTAGGCCCCATGTGTTTTTACATGCTACTTACCTCTTTCTAAATTATTCCTCGTTTGTAATTGAAATCTCCAGGTAGGCGATATACCAAGTTAGTCTAGTAATAAATATAAAGTATTTTTCTACTCACCTGGTGTGGTTTTCTTTTTTGTGTGAAAAGTTTACTGATCAACTATAGTGGTACTTGCAAATGATTTCACCCTCCTGGATGAGCCTTAGCTGCTCGCCACAGTTACCCCCATGAGAGCTCTGGTTTTCGGGGACCTAAATACTATCACTAAGGGTTGCCTGGACTAAATGAACTAGGTGAACACTATACTGAGCCAGCCTCCTACAATGGACTGCCAGCAGGGCAGGTGATGGCAAATCCTGCAGCCAACTTGATGCCCATGGTGGTAAAGGTCGAAACTAGGAGGGTCTGGAGGCTGTTGCAGTGGCAGATGGGGCGGACTGACCGGACCGCTGGTCACCTGAACCACGAAGTCTGTGGGTCCCATGCCTTTGGCCAAACAGAGGCTGGGGAGCCTGCGTGACATGGTGGCTGGGCTGGATTTGGTGCAGCTGGAAGCCCCTTCCAAAGCCATGAAAGGAGCAAAAGGCAGATTGGGGTGGATGTGGGGCTGCAGAGAGGCCTAAATTATCTGGCCGTAGAATGAGAATCCTTAAAGCGCTCAAGCGCCAAATCTGCCTTATCTCCACAGAGACGGGTGGCATCAAAGGGCATGTTCATGAGGGAAGCCTGGGCATCCCCAGAGAAGCTAGACGTTCTCAGCCATGTGTGGCACCTAAGGGCCACTGTCGTTAAAACTTCTCTACCCAGCACCAGGTATATGTAACAGCCATTTAAGACCCACCATTCCAATGTAAAAATTAGATATTCTTAATAAGAGCTATTGGAGCACAGTGGCAAAAGTATTCATAAGCCCATTTAAACCCATAATCCCACATGCGCAGAATAGGCATTCTCTACAGCAATCATAAAAATACGTCTCTAGGTATATAACATCAATTTAGTATCCAACCTTCTACGTATAGAAAATAGCAATGCATATTTTCGTAATAGAAACCGGCAAATTAGGAACCCGATATTGAATGGCCATTGAACTCCATAGAATCCACATGCTAGAAGTTGCCCATGTGCCCTACAGAAACATAATCTGGCCAGTGCCAGGTATATAATAGTCATTGAGCACACTTAATTCCCAAGGAAGAAAACAGCTAAGCCTATTCTCCTAAAAGAAACGCATTACCTACGTAACTAGATATGTTACACAGTATTTAACATCCACAATTCACAATTGCTAAAGTCTATGTTTATTTATTTATTTATTCAAAGTTTTATATAGCGCAAACAAGATCTTTGCAGATATCAGAGCGCTTTACAGAAACAAGGGGTAGGGGCAACAAGAGGGTGATTAAACAAACTATTGGGTACAGTATAGTAGTCGGTAGTAAGTGAGTAGCAGAATAGGATAGCAATCATGTAAAAATATAATTGCTGGTCAAGTAATTTTTAGCATTGTGTAAATGTTATCTGTTCTAATGCCACAAATTTAAAGTCTATTTTCCGATTTGATAAACACTCATTGCTAATTAGGTCATTACGATAGTTCAAGTTATTATTTCTCTTAACTAAAGTACATTATGTGTCCACCACCACTTAAATCAAAGACTGCATTGCAGCGATCAATTTAATACTCAAACCAGCATATAATCGGCAGGTATGTACAATGGAATACATCCTCATAGCATGTATGATTTCATACATAGATGAAAATGGATACTACGTGACCCTATACCAGCAAGGTAATGGTAAATGAAAAGAGTGTTTGGGAAAAATGGATCATTCTGGTTCATCATCTAAGCATACAAATAACATTTTCGAAGTGTTCTCCTTCAAATACTGCTAAAACAGAACAATTAAGTAATTGAGTGACTTTATAGCCAGCACTTAAATTGTTAAAAATGTGCATTTGTCAGACATTTGTAATAAAACCATAAACACATCTTGTTAGGTAAAATGCTGAAAACCGACCAAACATATAAAGTGTTCATGTGAGCACTAAAGTTCACTGCCACCAGTGGACATTGAAGAGAATGCAGCCCACCATCCCCAATGGTTCTTTTAGTGCAGGGTTTTCCACTCTTTTCAATACCTCGCACCCCTAGGAAACGTTTGATTGAGGTCTGCACCCCCAGTGCCTTTTCTCACCGAATTCCTATTAGGCATACATCACATACTTTTAACTTTTGTCGCACCCCCTGAAATGCCATCTCGCACCCAATGGGGATGCAGGCAGCCAAGTTGGGAACCACTGTTTTGGTGTGTCCTGCGATTTATGCTCAACAATCTCCTAACCAAGCTGCTTGATGTATTCTGCAACTCCTGGCAGAGGCAAGTGAATCTCTTGCAATCTTTGATGTCTTTTTGCCACCATTAGACAAGATCTCAGATTTTCTCTTGTTTTACCTCAAATACCTCTATTATAAGTAATTTTTAAAGGCTCGCAACCTTATTGCTTTCTGGGAACTCTTTATCTATTCCTCTGTGCCATTTTATTGTGTCATAATACCATGACCTTTGATATCAGCAACAATTTTTAACCCCTTCGATGCTGATGACGAGCTCATCAGCTACAGCGCTCGTATGCTGATGACGAGCTGAGCTCGTCATGTAACGCAGGTTTTTAAAAAACGCCGCACACAGCTGGAAAAGCCGCTGCAGCGATGCGGTTAAGAATTCCTTTAGTGGCTACTACTTATGCCCGTCTTACATGTTTTCCGTAATATGCTATTTTTTGTAAGATGATGTACTGCATATTCTATTTTATGTACTGTAATACAATTAATTATTTTGTACTATGCTATACAACCTGTATGAGCAATGCTTATGCATCTTTGTACTGTACTTTGGTTATTTAAATGCCAATAAAAATGTATTGAAGGTTTAAAAAAAATGCATTGCCACAAGCTGCAGTCTGCTTATTATGGCTGCCAGCTCACAAGGTTAAATTCTTGTTACATTCTAAGCACATACCTAAGATTACGTCATTCTGCTCCGCCATCAATGGCATGGGCTCAGTTTCTTGGCAAAACGCAGATGAATCCATCAAGTCAGACAGAGGCTCCAAAAGCTGCTTCCGCAACTGAATACACCACAATGTCTTCGAAGACTCTTCTACAAATAAGGCAACACAAGCAATAAATGTCTAACAGGGAATGATAATGTTCGAGTCATACCAACTCACAAGTTCTGCCATGAATTATAGTGACATCAACTGTTGAACAGGGCACTGACTGAAAGAATATTCTCTGAAGTCATATACCAACATGTCTACAAATGTCATATTGAAGGACTCTAAAATACAAGCGTTTTGGTTTCATGAGCAAATAAAATGTTCATCGTTTAAGGTTTCACACCGGAAACGTTAAAAATCTAGAAATTATTCATTGCACGAATCAGCATGAGAATGAATATTTAGAAAATGAGATGCTTTAATATTTACCCGCATAACGATCATTAATTAGACTAATGAACAAGTTACTTACCTTCGGTAACAATATCTGTAAAACATAGGTTAGTTATAGATTCCTTACCTTAGAATTACCCACAGGTTCAGACTTGATCTGGAAAGTTTTTCATCAGCAGTACCCGTGCGCGTCAGAAGGTGGCGTTTATCGACTTCGCGTCTGCTGTCGGCGGGATGACATCGCAGTAGCTACATAGATGCCCCCTCGCGTGCTTACGTCAGTTCTGTACACGACTTTCCAAGACAGAAACGCAGAGCCATCAAAGACATTGGCCACTGGTGCACAAAACTAGGACCCTGAAAGGATGTCCTTAACCCTAGAAGTCAGTTCACAGAACGGGGAGGATGGGTGGGGCGGTAAGGAATCTACAACTAGCCTATGTTTCCGACAGATATATCGCAACTAAAGGTAATTAACTTGTTCATCTAAAAGAAACAGTAGGTTATAGATTCCTTACCTTAGAATAGATACTCCATTAATACCAAACCCGGAGGTGGGTCTGAGAACCAAGTTCACACCAGAAAGTCCTGGAGAACAGAACGGCCAAAGAAGCCGTCTCTGGACTTGACTGTCCAGGTAGTAGTGTTTCATAAACGTGTGCAGCAATGCCCACGAAAAACCCTGACAGATGTCATTTAAGGGGACTCCTTGTCCCAAAGTAGTAATAGCTGCAGTCGACCTGGTGGAATGGGCACGCAGCTCCAGTGGAGGCTCCTTCTTAGCCAAAGAATAGAAGGCTTTGATGCACAGAACGACCCACCTGGAGAAGGTGCGTTTGTGCATGGCCCGACCTTTCGTAGCACCCACGTAACCAACAAAGAGCAGGTCGTCTAACTGGAATTGTTTTGTGCGGTCCAAGTAGAAAGAAAGCGCACACTTTGGATCCAGACGGTGGAGCCTCTCTTCCTCTTTCGAAGGATGCAGAGGCGGAAAGAAGGTGGGAAAAATGATGGTTTGGACAATGTGGAAAAAAGGAAGGTCTAGTTCTAAAGACGACCTTGTCCGGATAAAAAAACAGAAAGGGAGGCTTGGAAGACAGAGCTTGTACCTCACTCACCCTGTGCACAGAGGCGACGGCCACCAGAAGAACAAGTTTGCAAATGCTACTTACCAGTATGCATCTGTTCTTGGCATGTAGGGCTGCTGACATTCATATCTGTGCATAGATCGCCGCCTAGTGTTGGGTCCGGATGATTGCACATTGTTGTCCTGGAAGAGTCTTCGAAGTATCACGAGATAGGTGGCTCCTCCCCTGGACTACAGTGCGCATGGGCATCGCCTCCATCCCCAGATTGTTTTTAGTCATTGGCAGAGATGGAGTGAAGTATGTGAGTGATGACCATGCTATGAGCATATATGTATACATATGAATGAATACTGCAGCTGCTACAGGCGCCGGGGAGGAGGATGGGCGATATGAATGTCAGCAGCCCTACATGCCAAGAACAGATGCATACTGGTAAGTAGCATTTGCAGTTCGAGGCATGTGGGCTGCTGAATTCATATCTGTGCATAGAATACATAGCAGTCCCTCCATTAGCGGCGGCCGCCCGTGCCAGCTGCAGCAGTCTGAAAAAGTGTTTTGAGAACAGCCTGACCAACAGCTGCCTGCTGTTTGGAATGCACGTCTACACAGTAGTGTTTAGTGAAAGTATTTGTGGTAGACCATGTGGCTGCTCTACAGATATCTTCTAAGGGAATGTTACCTAGGAAAGCCATAAAGGCCCCCAACTTCCTGGTGGAATGGGCCCTCGGTGGGATAGTGAGAGTGCGTTTAGCTTTAGCGTAACAGATTTGAATGCATTTCACGATCCACCTAGCGATCCCAGCTTTGGAGATAGCGTTTCCCTTGTGTTGTGTGGCAAAAGCAACAAAAAGTTGCTTGGTTTTGCGAAAATCTTTTGTCCTGTCTACATAGTACATCAAGGCTCTCTTAACATCAAGGGTGTGGAGCATCCGCTCCGCCAGCGTCTCTGGGTTTTGGAAAAACACCGGCAACTCAATTGACTGGTTCATATGGAATTGAGATACAACCTTGGGTAAAAATTTAGGGTTAGTACGGAGCACAACCCTGTTAGCATGCACCTGGAAGAAAGGTTCTTGGATGGTGAGCGCCTGCAGCTCGCTAACCCTCCGTAGCGATGTAATTGCTACTAAGAACGCAACCTTCCAAGTCAGAAACTGAAGCTCACAAGAGTGCAGTGGCTCAAAAGGGGGACCCATCAGTCTCGTAAGAACCACATTGAGGTTCCATTCAGGAGCTGGTGGGGTCCTTGGTGGAATGACTCTTTTGAGTCCTTCCAGAAAAGCCTTGATAGCAGGGACCTTAAAGAGTGACAGGTGTTGCCTATTTTGGAGGTATGCTGCCATAGCAGACAAGTGAATGCGGATGGAAGAGTAAGCCAGATTGCACTGATATAGGTGGAACAAGTAACAAATGATGTTTTGAATGGAAGCATCTAGCGGGTCAATATCGTGGTTAACACAGTAGATGACAAACCTCTTCCATTTAGCCGCATAACAAGCTCTAGTAGTGGGCTTCCTTGCCTCCCTAATGATGTCCATGCAATCGGGAGGAAGATTGAGTTAGCCAAACTCTAGGACTTCAGGAGCCAGATTGCCAGGTTGAGCTGTTGCGGATCTGGGTGCTGAATGTCGCCATGGCTCTGCGTCAGAAGGCTGGGAGTGAGATGAAGCCTTTGATGCGGTACCACGGAGAGTTCCAGAAACGTGGTGTACCATGGTTGGCGAGCCCACGTTGGAGCAACCAGGATGAGCGTCATCGAGTGTTGCCTGAGCTTGCGTGCCACCAGCGGTATCAGAGGTGCTGGGGGAAAAGCGTACGCAAATCTGCCTGACCAGTTCATCCACATCGCATTGCCCTGTGATTGCGGGTGTGGGAACCTGGCGGCGAAGCTTTGGCATTTTGCGTTCTCTTTCGTGGCGAACAGGTCTATCTCTGGATGACCCCACTTTTGGAAGTACGGTTGGAGTACTGATGGATGTATCTCCCACTCGTGCATTTGATGGCTGTGCCTGCTGAGCAGATCCGCCATCTGATTGTCCTTGCCCGGGAGATGCTCTGCCATGAGGAAGATGTTCCTCTGAATGGCCCACTTCCACATGCTCTGAGCCAGATGAGACAGCTGCGGAGAGTGTGTGCCTCCCTGCTTCTGAATGTAGTACATGGCCGTCATGTTGTCCGTCCGGATCAACACGACTTTGTTGCACAGATGTACTTTGAACGCCTTCAAGGCCATGAAGATTGCCATCAGTTCCAACACATTGATGTGCATCTTCCTTTGCTGTAGTGTCCAGAGTCCCTGCACTGTGTACTGGAGTACATGCGCTCCCCATCCCTGGAGAGAGGCGTCCGTTGTCAGGATAATCTGTGGCACAGGCTCTTGGAATGGTCGGCCCTTGCAAAGGTTTTGTGGATTCCACCAATGCAGAGAGTTGTATGCCCGACCGCTCACCAACACTAGGTCTGTCAGTTGCCCATGAGCCTGAGTCCACTGACGTGCAAGGCACTCCTGAAGCGGACGCATATGTAGTCTCGCGTGCGGGACAATGGAGATGCAGGAGGCCATCATGCCTATCAACTGCATGAACACTTTCGCTGGAAGCGAGTGCTGAGGCCTGAATCGTTGGATCAGCGTCTGTATACTTGCGATTCTCACTGAATTTGGCTGCGCAGTGGCTGCCAGAGTGTTTATTGTCGCGCCCAGATACGTGGGCGGACTGGAGATGGGACTTTGGGTAGTTCAGAGAGAATCCCAGCTCGTGCAGGAGATGAATGGTGCGTGACACATGGTCGACGCACTGCTGTTCTGTCTTTGCTTGAATGAGCCAGTCGTCCAGGTAGGGGTAGACGTGGACGTTCTGGCGACGGAGATGCGCCGCCACAGTCGCTAGGCACTTTGTAAAAACCCTTGGCGCCGTGGTGACCCCGAACGGCAGAACCCTGAACTGGTAATGCTGGTCTTGAATCGTGAATCTGAGATACTTCCTGTGGGAAGGATGCAGGGGGATATGAAAATATGCATCTTTCAGATCCAGTGTAGCCAGGAAGTCCCCCTGCTGAAGCAGGGGGAGCACTTGCTGTAACGTGAGCATATGGAAGTGCTCCGAGAGAATGTACCAGTTTAGGGGCCTGAGGTCCAAGATGGGCCTGAGGGATCCGTCCTTTTTGGGGATCAGAAAATACAGGGAGTAAACCCCTGTTCCCCGTTCTTGCAATGGAACGAGCTCTATTGCCCCTTTTTGCAGCATGACTAGAACCTCCTGCTGCAATAAGGTCAAGTGCTCGCCGGACATAGGACGGCTCCTTGGGGGTATGTTTGGTGGAATGGAAGTAAGTTCCAGACAGTACCCGTACTGGACAAGAGACTTGACCCACCTGTCCGTGGTGATGGATCTCCACGCTGGCAGGAACTGCTGGAGTCTCCCCCCGACCGGTGTTGTATGGTCGGGGGGCAGTGACAAGACGTCACTGCTTGTTGGCGGTGGTGGACCTGGAGCTGTTGTTTCCACGCCCCCTGCCCTTGATGTTATTGCCTCTGTAGCCACCTCTACCCTTGTTGCTGTACGAGGTTTAGGTGTTACTCTTGTAATACTGTGTGGACTGCGATGCCTGACCTCTTGAGGTGCCTCTGGAATTGGAGCGGCGAAAGGAACCACTCCGAAACTGCTGACTTTGGAGGGCCCCCATAGACTTGGCAGTTTCCGTATCTTTTTTCATCTTTTTCAGTGACGCATCCACCTCAGGGCCAAACAGGTGGTCAGGATTAACAGTTTGATTCAGTATTGTGGTCTGAATGTCGGGTTTGAACCCTGAAATTCTAAGCCAAGCATGCCGTCTAAGCAACACACTGGTGTTGATCGCCCTGGAGGCCGTATCTGCCACATCTAGTGCACATTTTATAGATGCATTTGTGATGAGCTTTCCTTCCTGAATCAGCATTTCTCCTGCCTCCTTGTACTGGTCAGGCAAGTGTTGCAGTAGTGATTCTAAGGTGTCATAATGAGCCCTATCATAGCGTGCAAGTAGGGCCTGTGTGTTAGAGATTCTCCAAATATTAGCTGCCTGTGCAGCAATTCGTTTGCCTGAGGCCTCAAAGATCTTGGACTCTTTGTCTGGGGGAGGAGCGTCACCAGTAGTCTGCGAGTTCGCCCTCTTCCGAGCGTTGGAAACAACCAACGAGTCCAGTGGCAAGTGTCCCCTGATGTAGGTTGGATCCGAGGGCGCTGCTTTATATTTTCTGTCAATGCGAGGGTTGACGACACGCGCCCGGGTGGGCTCTTTGAAGACCTCCGTTGCGTGTTTGAGCACCCCCTTAAGCATTGGTAGTATTTTGACTGACTTCTCAGCCACTGAGAAAGTGTCGAATAAAAAGTCCACATCCACAGGATCCGAGTGGAGCTCGACGTCGTGGTTAGTCGCAGCCCTCTCGATCAGAGCGTTGAAGGCCGCCGAGTCCTCTGTCGGGGACGTTTTGGCCGCAAAAAGTTGCGTGTCCTGGGCTGACTGCGGGTCCTCCGGGTCGCCTCCGGCCGACCAAGGTTCGTGCTCCTCCTCCGGATCCGAGTACGCCGGATAGTTGTACTCGGCGTCTTCGTCGTCCGCATCGCCCGCTGCGGAATGCGTTGGCGAGTGTCCTAGGGCTTGTGGAGACATAGGTTCAACCAGAGCCGAAGGGTCTGCAGAGTCCCTCTTATTTTTGAGAGGGATCCGAAAATGTTCCAACACCGGCTCCGTGGTGATCTTCCTCTTGAGGAGAGACAGTTTCCCGGTGTTGGCGTCGATGATGACCTCCCGACGTTCCTCTTCAGCAAGCGGCTGGAGCCGAAGCTTTGACACCACCAAGGCAGCTTTCGGCGTCAATACCTCCTTCGAGGGCCCGCCCTGTTTCGGCGCGGAAGCCTTCGGCGTCGACTTGGGCGGCAGGGTGAAACGGATAGGCGTCTGCGCCTTCGCAGGCTTTGGCGTGAGCTTAGGTGCCACAGTGTCCTGATCGGGAACCACATTGCCCTTCCGTATCCGCTGCAGGGATTCCGCTACCTTCTTCGTCAAGGCCGGAGAGGGCTTGACCGGCTCGAGCGATTGTCCTGCGTCGAGAGCCGAATCGATGGCAGGCACCTTCTTCGGAGCCGAGACTTCACGCGCCCTGTCCCTGTGCGCGTCGTCGCCCTGACGCTTCTTCGGAGCCGTCTTCGGGTCCACGACCCCTTTCGGCGCCGACGCAGACGCGTCGGTCGACTTCGCCTTCGGCGCCGACCCCGAGTGCTTCGGGTCGGCCATCTTGGCGTGGCTCTTCAGGTCGGCCATCTTGAATTTCTTAGAAGTTGACGCCTCCAGAACCTTCTGCCCCAGCGCAACTTTCACTTTCGGTTTCGCATCCGAGGGTGCGTGACCAGACGGCTTCACTTTCGTTTTCTTTAACGAGAGGGGCGCCTCAGAAATGTCCGTGACCGGGCCCGGAGGCGGGGACGTAGGACTTATAAGTAGATCTTGGGTAAGGCCCGAAGGCGATCCCTCGACCTGGGCCTATGAAGGGGATTAACCCCTGAGTCTGGTTGGGGATGCTCCTCCTCCGAGCTATCCCCAACAGTGGCAATAGCCCGCTCGTCGTCCCCTACCTCGTCGGCGACTTCGTCAAAGTCCTCATCGCCCGCGTCGTATGCCTCCCTTTCGGACGCGGGACCAGATTCCTAACCTTGTACGTCGTCCTCGTCTCCAACAGATTCTTGGAAAATGTCGTCTGGTGGGGGCGCCGCGGTAGCCGAGAACTTAGCCTGGAGCCTGTTGGCTCGACGAATCTTCAGAGTCTTCTTGCACCGGAATTTCGAACACGCCATGCAGCTGTCTACGTTATGGTCCGGTGACAAGCATGTATTGCACACGGGGTGCACGTCGAGGTGTGAATATTTGGAGTTACACACCGGGCACTTCTTAAACGGTGTCCGCTCCATAGCAGAAATGTAGTGTAGGCCCGTCCGCGCCGAAAGCACGCGGAAGGGCAGCAAGAGTTCGGAGCCGAGAGTCAGATAAGAAACCCGAACGCAACTATACCGACGCCCAGCCTAAAGAGCTTTTGGTCTCGAGTAGAAGTTGAACAACTATCGGTTCCGACAGAGGGAACCGAAACACATCCGAACCCAATGGCGGAAAAAAACAATCTGGGGATGGAGGCGATGCCCATGCGCACTGTAGTCCAGGGGAGGAGCCACCTATCTCGTGATACTTCGAAGACTCTTCCAGGACAACAATGTGCAATCATCCGGACCCAACACTAGGCGGCGCTCTATGCACAGATATGAATTCAGCAGCCCACATGCCTCGAACACTTACCTTCGGTAACGCTTTTTCTGGTGGATACAGAATCTCCCTGTGGATTCCTCACCTTGTGAATATCCCCCTGTGTCAGCAACATTCGGAAATTCTTTTGCAGCTCTTCACGCCGACGTGGACGACGTCACAGAAGCACGGCATCGCGCACTGCTCCGCTGGCGTCACCGACTCCATAATAGGCCGAAGTTGACGTGATGACATCAGTTCCGGCCTTTTTTCCATGCCCTCGAGGCACACGGACGGACAACAGTAGATATATACACAGTACAAAATAGTCAAGGTAACACACACAGTGTGAAGACAATGTAGCAAATCAAGTAGAATAACACACTTCTTTTGAAAGTAACAAATCTACATTAAAACATTACCATTATCTTAGGTATAGAAGAGTGGACAACGGGGAGGCAGGTGGGCATGTGAGGAATCCACAGGCAGATTCTGTATCCACCAGAAAAAGCGTTACCGAAGTTAAGTAACTTGTTCTTCTGATGGATACATCTGCCAGTGGATTCCTCACCTTGTGAATAGATTCCCACAGATGTTCCAACTACCGGAGGAGGGTGTCCACTCCTCTATACCAAGAAATCCTGAAGGACAGAACGCGCAAAATGGCCCTCCCTCCTCACCTCGGAATCCAAGAGGTAATGCTTCGCAAAGGTGTGGAGGGAGGCCCAAGTCGCCGCTCTACAAATGTCCTCTAGAGGAACACGGTAAGGAATCTAAAACTAACCTAGGTTTCTGACATATATATATCGTAACTAAAGACAAGACAATCCATCTTGACAACGTACGCTTGTGCACCACTTTGCCTCTTCTGGCGCCAACAAAACCCACAAAGAGTTGGTCATCAATCCTGAAAACACAAGTTCTGTCCAGGTAAAAGCTCACCGCCATCTTTGGGTCCTGACGGTGTAGTCTCTCCTCCTCCTTGGCAGGGTGAGGGGGAGGACAGAAGGTAGGGGGGGGGGTAATGAACTGCCCTAGATGGAAGGGAGTTACCACCTTAGGCAGAAAAGCTGCCCTGGTCCTGAGTACCATTCTTTCAGCATGAATGGTCAAGAACGGGGGTTTTGAACTTAGAGCTTGAAGCTCACTTACCCTCCTTGCCGAGGTAATCGCAATCAGAAAGACCGTTTTAAAAGACAACAACCTCAAGGGACACCTATGCAAGGGATCGAAAGGTGAACCCATTAAGAAAGTAAGGGCGAGATTCAAGTCCCATTGAGGTACAATAAAAGGAGTAGGAGGACATTTATTTGTAAGGCCTTTTAAAAACCTTAAAACAATTGCAGCCTTAAATAAGGACGGCTGATCAGGCAGAGAAAGGAAAGCCGCCAGACAACCCTTAACTGTCGCTACAGCAAAACCTTGCTGGGCCAATGTCAAAGCAAACTGAAGAATGTCAAACAAACGAGCCTTCAAAAGGGTCAATGGACTTCTCCCCACACCATGAAACAAATTTGGACCACCTATAAGAATAAATAGACTTGGTGGAATGACGTCTGGCTGATAGAATGACATCCACCACATCCTGTGGGAGAGAAAAATAATTCAGGTTGCCCTGTTCATCTCCAGGCATGAAGGTGTAAGGTCTGGAGGTGGGGGTGTAGAACCTGCCCCTGCAACTGCGAGAGGAGGTCTGCCCTGAGAGGGAGACGGAGCGGAAGGCACGAGGAGAGGTGGAGAAGATCTGTGTACCACATCCTTCTTGGCCAATCCGGGGCGATCAATATGACTTGGGCCTGGTCTTGGCGAATCTTCCTCAGAACCCGGGGAATTAAGGGTATGGGAGGAAACGCGGAAAGGAGTTGCGAGCTCCAACTCAACTGAAACGCGTCCCCCAAAGCTCCCTGCTTCGGAAACTGGAGACTGCAGAATGACGGGCAGTGAGCGTTCTCGTGAGTGGCAAACAGGTCCACCCGAGGAGTTCCCCACGTCCGGAAGACGTGACGATCACCTCCGGATGAAGCCTCCACTCGTGGTCGGCTGAGAACTGCTGACTGAGACTGTCTGCACGCACACTTCAGAACTCTGGCCAGATGATTTGCCATCAGACAAATCTGTTGGTCCTGAACCCAGGACCAGAGACGCAGAACCTCTCTGCAGAGACACTGCGACCCTACTCCTCCCTGCTTGTTGACATACCACATCACTGTGTTGCTGTCGGTCAGGACTTGAACCGACCGACCGCGAAGGGTGGGGAGGAAGGCCTTGAGCACCAGACGTATCGCGTGTAACTCTAGAAGGTTTATGTGACGCAACCTTTCCTCTGGAGACCAAAGACCCTTGATCTCCAGATCCCCCAGATGAGCACCCCACCCTACAGTGGATGCATCCGTTATCACTGTGGCCACCGATGGAGGCAGATGAAAAGGCTTTCTTTGAGACAGATTGCCTTCCACGCTCCACCAAGATAGATCCACCGCAGCTTCTTTGGAGATCCTCACTGACTTCCTGAGATCCCCGTTGTGCTGATACCACTGCCTGCGGATGCACCACTGGAGTGCCCTCATGTGCCAGCATGCATGGTTGACCAACAGAATGCAGGAAGCCATCAGACCGAGCAGGTGAAGGACTTCAGGACTGGAACAACCGCTCCATTGTACAATAAAAGAATAGTTTCCTGTATGTCAAGAATCCTTTGAGGAGGAGGGAATGCCCGACACACAGTTGTATCCAGTACCGCACCTATGAACAGGTTGACCTGGGAGGGCACAAGGTGAGATTTGGGCACATTTATCGAAAAACCCAATTTGTGCAACAGCTGGGTTGTTACCTGCAAATGATGAAGCACCTTCTCTGGAAACTCTGCTTTGAGAAGCCAGTCGTCCAGATAGGGGAAAACTGGAATCCCCGATCTTCTAAGATGGGCTGCCACCACTGCCATCACCTTGGTGAAGACTCGAGGTGCAGTACTAAGTCCAAATGGGAGATCCGTAAACTGATAATGTTGCGACTCCACCGTGAAACGGAGATACTTCCTGTGCGACTTCAGGATGGGAATATGAAAATACGCATCCTGCAAGTCGATTGACACCATCCAGTTCTCTTGCTGCAGCGCCTGAAGAACCTGCGCAAGGGTGAGCATCTTGAACTTCTCCTGCTTCAGAAAGGAGGTTCAAGATCCTGAGGTCCAGGATTGGACGAAGCCAGCTATACTTCTTGGGAATCAGGAAATACCGGGAGTAGCATCCCTGACCCCTTTCCTGCTCTGGGACCACCTCAATCGCACCTTTTCGCAGTAACGCCAGGACTTCCTCCTGCAGGAGAAGTAGGTGGTCTTCTGTCCAAAACCCTTGACAAGGAGGGTAATTTGGGGGAAATTCCCAAAAGGGAAGAGCATACCCATTCTCTACGAGATTGAGAACCCAGAAGAAGAAAATGAGTAAGCCGACCCCCTACAGGACCAGCATGATCCGGAATGGCGGATCTAGGGCTGCTTTGCTGTGGATGGAGGAGGGTGGGAAGAAGAGGAAAAGGAGGAGGAAGAAGCCTGACGACCTCCTGGGCGACCTCTGTTTCTACCCCTGTACAACTTGTACAGAGAATTCTGCTGCTGCTGTGGTTGCTTGTAGGAGCAAAATGAAGATCTCCCAAATCCTCTGTATCTTTTGCCCGATGCACCCCTGGTCTGAAGGCCCAAAGATCTAGCCGTCGCCCTACTGTCCTTGAACCTTTCCAAGGAAGTAACCGCCTTTTTCCTAAACAGGCCCGAGCCATCAAATGGAAGGTCCATCAAAGTAGCCTGTACATCAGGAGAAAATTTAGAGGACTTCAACCACGCAGCTCTTCTGGTGGCAACAGATGATCCCAAGACCCTTGCCAGAGTCAGCCGTATCCAAGCCGCTCTGGATCACCTGGCGAGCAGCAGCCTGAGTAACCGCAATAACATCTTTGAAGTTCTGCCTGTCCTCTTCCAGTATTTTTGGTACCAACTGTTTTGCAGAGTCCATCAAAGCATGTATATAGCGTCCTAAAAGGCACGTTGCATTTGTGGACTTGAGAGCCATGCTAGCTGAAGAAAACATCTTTTTAGCTGCTTGGTCCAGCTTTTTAGACTCCTTATCAGCAGACACCTGCGGAAAAGCCCCAGTTGTAGTTTTGGAACAGGCTGCTTGAACAACTAAACTCTCTGGAGATGGATGAGTCGAGAGAAAGTCAGGATCTCCAGGAGCCACCCTATATCTTCTAGCAACAGCTCGTGAAACAGCAGGCGATTAAAAGGGCTTTTTCCACACCTCTAAAACAGGCTCTGTAATTGCCTCATTAAAAAGGCAACGTAAGTTCCACCACTGAAGAGGGAGAATGTAGTACCTCCGTCAACATGTTCGACTTGAACTCAGCAGTGGGCAGATTGAGATCCAAAAGCTCAGCCGCCTTTCTGATGACTGTGCGATATGGCACTACATCCCTCGAAGGAACGTCAGGAGCTGAGGAAATTTCCCACTCTGGAGATAATTCCAGAACACTGGCCTCCTTAAGGTCTTCAAAGAGATCATCAGAGTCCTGCAGCTGACCTTCAATGTCCTGCGCTCTATACCGACGCTCCTCTAAAAGCCTCTGAGCTGCCCGCCAAGACCTCATCTTTGGGGTCGGCGTAGACGAAGCCACAATCGACTCCGAAGGAGCCGTTGCGGGCGTCGAACTTGGAGCTGGTGGTTCGGTATAGAGTGCACGAGGTCGGACTGGAGCCGGCGAAGATGGAACCGAGGCGCAGGAGACGGATTCGATGCCGGATCCGGAGAATGCTTCGGGGACTCCACAGGCAAAGCCTCACCTTCCGGATCTGGAACAACAGGTGAAGGAGATAGATAATCCTTCCGATGCCTTCCACCTGGAGACTTCGACTTCGTGTCCGAATCCTTCTCAGAATGGCATCGAGATCCATGCTTCCTCTTCTTATGCTTCTTCTTTGATCTAGAAGCATGCCCCGAAGACGACCTCGAAGGCGACCTTGAGCGGGACCTCGAACGCGACCTCGACCGCCTCGAGCTTGACTTCGAGATCTTCCTGTCATTTTTGCCCTTCATCTTTGCAACCAGAAGCTTCGCCTCCCTTTCCCGAAGGGCCTTGGGGTTCATTTTCTTGCAGCACGGACACCCTTGAACATCATGGTCTGAAAAAAGGCACCATACGCAGTCCTCATGCGGATCCATGATGGGCATCATCTTCCCGCATTCTCCGCATGTTTGAACCCGGTCTTCTTCGAGGACATCGACAGGAGACAAAGAAACAAGAAAGCACTATAAGTAACAAACAGTCACCGAGTTACTCAGTAGCTTCTGAGGATCCCTAGAAAAACAGTTGGCGTCAACAACGCGGAAAAAAGGGAACTGATGTCATCACGTCGACATAGGCCTATTATGGAGACGGTGACATCAGCGGAGTCGCGTGCGATGCCGTGCTTTTGTGACGTCGTTCACGTCGCCGGGAAGAGCTACAAAAGAATTTCCGAATGTTGCTGACGCAGGGGGATATTCACCAGGTGAGGAATCCACTGGCAGATGTATCCATCAGAAAAGCTTTTTCCAAAGTGAAAGACATAGTTGACAGTTATGTAGTGGCTCAAAGGAAGAGCACATAAGATATGTCAGAACCAAGTTCAAGTCCCACTGGGGCATTACAAAGGGAAAAGGAGGAAAAAGATGAGTAATGTCCTTAAGAAATCCATTTACAACAGGGAACTTGAAAATAGAAGTCTGATCAGTGAGCCTGGGAAAGGCTGAAATGGCCGAGAGGTAGCCCTTAAGAGTGCCCAGAACACAGACCTGCCGGGCCAAAGAAAGGTGGAACAAGAGAACATCAAAAAGAGGGGCAAAAAGGGGATCCACAGCCTTTGCTGTGCACCATGCCACAAACTTATTCCATCTGCAGGCATATACCGTCTTAGTGGAGGGAGAACTGGCTGCGGATATTACATCACAGACTTCGGGAGGCAGGTCAAACGACGTCAACTGCCGCCGCTCAATCTCCACGCAAGGAGGTGGAGGATGGACAGGGTCGGGTGGAGGACCGTCCCGTACTGCTGCGACAGAAGATCCTTCCGAAGAGGCAGTCTGATCGGAGGATCGTTGGCCATGTCGAGCAGCTTGGGATATCGGACTCCTCGTGCCCAATCCGGAGCCTCAAGAATGACTTGGGCCTGGTCGCGCTTGATCTTCTTCAGCACTCTGGGCAGAAGTGGTATAGGTGGAAAGGCATATAGAAGACTGTAACTCCACTTGCGACGAAAAGCTTTGCCTAGCGAGTGCCGCCTTTGAAATTCCAACGTGCAGAATTGCAGACATTGCGAGTTCGCTTCGGTGGCGAATAGATCTAACCAAGGCTCTCCCCACTGCTGAAAGAGACCCTGCACCACCTCAGAGTGAAGACGCCATTCGTGATCCATGATGCACCTGTGGCTGAGTTTGTCCGCCCTGGCGTTCAGTGAGCCTGCCAGGTGTTAAACCACCAAGGATATACCCTGATGTTCCAGTCATGTCCAGAGTCGAAGGGCCTCCTGACATAGGGTCCACGACCCCACCCCACCTTGTTTGTTGCAGTACCACATGGCGATGGTGTTGTCCATGAACACCTGCACTACTCTTCCCCGGACAGAGGGAAGGAAGGCTTTGAGTGCAAGACTCATTGCCCGAAGCTCCAGAAGGTTGATGTGGAGCCCAGACTCCGCCGGAGACCAGATGCCTCTGATCTCCGCCTCTCCCATGTGGCCGCCCCATCCCAGAAGGGATGCGTCTATAACCACTGTGTGTTCTGGTTGGGGAAGGGAGAGGGATCAGCCATTGACCCAAACCTGGGTCGTGAGCCACCACTGCAATTGTCGGGCAGTGCCCTCCGAGATCTGGACGCAATCAGACAGATTCGACTGATGCTTCGCCCACTGTCACTTCAGATCCTGCGTATGCCACCTGGCATGATCAACCAGCAGGATGCAGGAGGCCATGAAGCCCAGCAGCCTCAGGGTCAACCTGACCGAAACCCGGGATAGAAGCTGAAAATCAGAATCATAGCCCAAATAAACCGGACTTGCTGTTCAGGAGGATAAACCTGAAACTGGGTCGTGTCCAGAACCGCTCCGATGAAGAGGAACTTCTAAGAAGGGGTCAGGTGTGACTTCGGCACGTTGATGGAGAACCCCAGCGAATGCAGAAGGTCAGCCGTAGTCTGGAGGTGGGAAGCAACACCCTGGGGAAAGTCCGCCTTCAACAGCCAGTCGTCGAGATAGGGGAAGACTGGAACCCCTGAACTGCGCAGATGAGCTGCGACCATCGCCATCACTTTCGTGAAAACCCGAGGGGCGCTGGTAAGGCCAAAAGGGAGCACTGTAAACTGAAAGGGCTTGTGGCCTACCGTGAACCGCAGGTAACGTCGGTGGGCCGGCAGGATGGGAATGTTAAAGTAAGCGTCCTGCAAGTCCAACGCTACCATCCAGTCTCCAGGGTCTAGGACAGACCAGACCTCAGCGAGCGTTAACATCCTGAACTTATTCTTCCGGAGGAAGCGGATGACGTTCCTGAGATCCAAAATAGGATGCATGCCTTCGTCCTTCTGGGGAACCAGAAAGTAGTGGGAATAGCGACCACGACCTACCTCTGGGGCCCTTGACCAAGAGTGCCAAAACTTCCTGTTGGAGAAGGGCCAGGTGATCCTCCGACATGTGATGGTACGGAGGTGGCATTGGGGGGCGGGGGGGGGGGGTGCAGTCTCGAAGCGGAGGGAGTAGCCCCTTCGGACTATTCACAAAACCCACCTGTCTGACGTGATGGTGCCCCAGTGGGGGTGGTGATGGCGGATCCTGCCGCCCACTGGCATCGGCAGTATCCAGCCCACAGCGGATGGTAAACTGTGCTGTGTCTCTCCCCACAGCAACTGCACGGGAGAGTATGGCACAGGGAATCCTCTGGGCACTGAGGCAGCACCTGCGCCACCATATCCCACACAGAGTGGGTGTAACGGGCCAACAGACATGCAGTGTTTACCGACCGCAATCCCCAGCTGGTGGAAGAAAACATTTTCTTCCTAAGGTGGTCCAGCTTTTTGGATTCCCTTTCGGGTGTTTCGGTAGGGAAGACACCTTTAGAAGTAGAGGCTTGAACCGCCAAGCTCTCAGGGGATCTTACCTTCCTACAATCATGGACACAGAAACAAATAAGCAACAGAAGGCAGCAGAGCAGCACCCAAAGAGAAACGGTAAATGACAGAGTTTAGAGAATACATATTCCAAGTTTTTCCTAACTTCTTTTTGAGGAACAGGCAATTAATAGCTGAGAAAAGGATGTTCAACGTGACCATCATTATTACGATGCTAAAACATTTACCCTTACAGAGGAGTTCAGAGTTGGTATTTTCTCAGTATTTACCCTGTATCCTTACTGCGGATAGACATGTTTGCAGAAGTGGGCTGCACATCTGGGTCTTTACATCTAGTGCACCGGATTGGTTAATGCTGAATATTAACGCCACATGCGGGTAGGTTAATGTTGTACGGAATATTAACACTAAAAGTGGGTTAGTTAATGTTGCATTGTATATTAACGCCACATGCAGGTTGGTTAATGTTGCACGTAATATTAACGCCAGCCACATCATTGTATATGCTACATGACAAGGTTCTGAACCCATGTTACGTAGACTTCATGTCTTTAGCCTAAATATAGAAAAGAAATTAAGTCTGCAGTTCTGGTTCAGAAATTCTCACCGGTTCTACCTACAGTCCAGTTTTAGCATGAAACGCAGTTGGAAAACAAAAATTATTAACATGGCTAAAGAAGATCTAATGGGTAGTGTGGTACTTGAACGAAGAGCTTGTTGGCAGGATTGCTAGCTCTTCTGTACATAAACTAATCTAAATATCATGCCTGTATGTCTTAGGCTGGTTTTTTAGAAACTATATTATTGATTCTAACAAGCAGTTGCTTCTCACATAGCCCCCCGTCCTCTAATGATCACACCTATGTCACCTGAGAACAGCAGGCAACCTATTTTTTTGATTTTCAACAAGCAATAGCTGATGTGTGCGCAACTGCCCCAGTTGCTGATCCATCCCTTAACTAGCGCCTTGTATATCTTCTTTACCCCAGTTGCTGATCCATCCCTTAACTAGCGCCGAGACTCCCACGGGTATTCGCCGCGCTCTACAAATGTCAATAAATAAATAAATAAATAAATACAGTACCACTCGGTATGACACTACAGCAAAATGTGCTGAAAATGTAAGCAACTCTGTGAGACAATAGGAAAAAAGAAATAAGGAAGACAAAAAACAAAGGAAAGGCAAAAAGGAAAAGGAACAACAAAACAAAGCACGAAAGACAGAAAGAAGGCAGAAATGGAAAAAGAATGAAATGTCCAAGGAAGAAGGCAAGAAAGACAGGAGTGCAAACACAGATAGATCTCACCGAGCAGATTAGATTCAGAGTTCATGTGGGTTGACTAGAAATATCAGCAGTCAGAAAACAAGACCACTCCAAAGAAATTTCCCAAAGCATTAGCAGCAGATGGGATCTGATAATGCTGGGATGTGCCCTGCAGTCCTATCAAAAACGTCCTGCTGTTACAGTAGCACTAAAAACAAAGAAAACACTAAAGTAATTATAAGCTAAATAAAGGAACTACCTTGTGTACAGATGTGCTCCTTGTGAAAAAGCAAAATGCAGTCACTCTAACTGAAGTTGCCAAGTGGCTTAGGTAGGCGAACCCAGCGCCCCATGCTGTAGTGGGAGGAAGCAAAATGTAAATGACAGCAGACCAATGGATGGAGAGAGGTGGCTGAAAGCCCCTTTTAGTGTATTATACACATAATGTTGGTAAAATCAAAAGGTCTTGGCTAACGCAGAACTAAAAAGAGTGAAGGCAGTCTTAAAAAAAAAAGAATGAGTAAGCCAACATAGTAACAGATATCATTAGTGCTAAGCTGTTTCCTGCGTAACACTTGGAAAGACCTTCTCCATAGCAGACAGTAACTGGGAACATTCAATGGCACCAGAATACTGCGTTGAGATTGTCCTACCAATACTCCATCAGGCTATTTTTACCTCCGAAATGTGGAATGCACATTTCATCAGGGGCCCCAGTGTACTGGCTGCAAAGTTGAACATATTTTCTTACTTTTTCATCAAGTTTCAAAACACTACTGGGAATGAAGGTTACCAAGGGCAAGAGTAGGCGAAGCTGCAAAGACCAAATTATACTGAGCTAGAGATGCTCCGTGATGAAGGCAAAAAACTGTATTGCAGAAATCCAAAGCATACTGTTAACACAATGTGAGAGGAGTATCCCATGAGCGGTCCTGAAGATCACTATGTTAAGAGCAAGCCCCAGCAGTTCCTACAGAGCCATGCAGAAGTTTAAAACTTTCAAGTGCATCATCAGGCAGTTTGTCTGCCTGAGGGGCAGCTATACCTCTATACTGTGCTCTTTCAAGTGTGTGGTCTCATGTAACACTCTTTGCTATTGAAATGGCAATAACTATTTTTTTTAAACCAAAGTGTGTGGTGGTGGAGAGGCTAACAAACTAGGTCAGAGGATTGGCATAATAGTGATCATCACGGTAATCCTATCTGAGAGGAGAGAAGGGCTCCAAAAATCAAATATTTGTGAAGGAAATGTGCAGACTACATATGAAAGTGGAATTGCGTGGTGCTTAAGAACAACTTACTTACCTTTGGTGCCATTCATTCTGGTGGATACTCTAATCACAGATTTTTCTCCTGTACAACAAACTCCAGGTGCCAGACAAGATCAGGAGCTTTTCAGGGCGGGAGGAGGAGAGGTGGCCGACAGGGCGGGAGGAGGAGAGGTGGCCGACAGGGCGGGAGGAGGAGAGGTGGCCGACAGGGCGGGAGGAGGAGAGGTGGCCGACAGGGCGGGAGGAGGAGAGGTGGCCGACAGGGCGGGAGGAGGAGAGATGGCCGACAGGGCGGGAGGAGGAGAGATGGCCGACAGGGCGGGAGGAGGAGAGGTGGCCGACAGGGCGGGAGGAGGAGAGGTGGCAGACAGGGCGGGAGGAGGAGAGGTGGCCGACAGGGCGGGAGGAGGAGAGGTGGCCGACAGGGCGGGAGGAGGAGAGGTGGCCGACAGGGCGGGAGGAGGAGAGGTGGCCGACAGGGCGGGAGGAGGAGAGGTGGCCGAGAGGGCGGGAGGAGGAGAGGTGGCCGACAGGGCTGGAGGAGAGGTGGCCGACAGGGCTGGAGGAGAGGTGGCCGACAGGGCTGGAGGAGAGGTGGCCGACAGGGCTGGAGGAGAGGTGGCCGACAGGGCTGGAGGAGAGGTGGCCGACAGGGCTGGAGGAGAGGTGGCCGACAGGGCTGGAGGAGAGGTGGCCGACAGGGCGGGAGGAGAGGTGGCCGACAGGGCGGGAGGAGGAGGAGAGGTGGCCGACAGGGCGGGAGGAGGAGGAGAGGTGGCCGACAGGGCGGGAGGAGGAGGAGAGGTGGCCGACAGGGCGGGAGGAGGAGGAGAGGTGGCCGACAGGGCGGGAGGAGGAGGAGAGGTGGCCGACAGGGCGGGAGGAGGAGGAGAGGTGGCCGACAGGGCGGGAGGAGGAGGAGAGGTGGCCGACAGGGCGGGAGGAGGAGAGGTGGCCGACAGGGCGGGAGGAGGAGGAGAGGTGGCCGACAGGGCGGGAGGAGGAGGAGAGGTGGCCGACAGGGCGGGAGGAGGAGGAGAGGTGGCCGACAGGGCGGGAGGAGGAGGAGGGTGGCCGACAGGGCGGGAGGAGGAGAGGTGGCCGACAGGGCGGGAGGAGGAGAGGTGGCCGACAGGGCGGGAGGAGGAGAGGTGGCCGACAGGGCGGGAGGAGGAGAGGTGGCCGACAGGGCGGGAGGAGGAGAGGTGGCCGACAGGGTGGCAGGAGGAGAGGTGGCCGACAGGGCGGCAGGAGGAGAGGCGGCCGACAGGGCGGGAGGAGGAGAGGTGGCCGACAGGGCGGCAGGAGGAGAGGTGGCCGACAGGGTGGCAGGAGGAGAGGTGGCCGACAGGGCGGCAGGAGGAGAGGTGGCCGACAGGGCGGGAGGAGAGGTGGCCGACAGGGCTGGAGGAGAGGTGGCCGACAGGGCTGGAGGAGAGGTGGCCGACAGGGCTGGGGGAGAGGTGGCCGACAGGGCTGGAGGAGAGGTGGCCGACAGGGCTGGAGGAGAGGTGGCCGACAGGGCGGGAGGAGAGGTGGCCGACAGGGCGGGAGGAGAGGTGGCCGACAGGGCGGGAGGAGAGGTGGCCGACAGGGCGGGAGGAGAGGTGGCCGACAGGGCGGGAGGAGAGGTGGCCGACAGGGCGGGAGGAGAGGAGGCCGACAGGGCGGGAGGAGAGGAGGCCGACAGGGCGGGAGGAGAGGAGGCCCAGAGGGCGGGCGGAGAGGAGGCCAAGAGGGCGGGCAGAGAGGAGGCCAAGTGGGCGGGTAAATAGGTGGCCAAGATAGCAGGCACATAGGTGGCCAGAACGGAGAGGTGGCGAAGACGGGGGACGGAGAGGTGGCCAAGAAGGGGGACGAAGAGGTGGCCAAGAAGGGGGACGAAGAGGTGGCCAAGAAGGGGGACGAAGAGGTGGCCAAGAAGGGGGACGAAGAGGTGGCCAAGAAGGGGGACGAAGAGGTGGCCAAGAAGGGGGACGAAGAGGTGGCCTAGAAGGGGGACGGAGAGGTGGCCAAGAAGGGGGACGGAGAGGTGGCCAAGAAGGGGGACGGAGAGGTGGCCAAGAAGGGGGACGGAGAGGTGGCCAAGTCGGGGGACGGAGAGGTGGCCAAGTCGGGGGACGGAGAGGTGGCCAAGTCGGGGGACGGAGAGGTGGCCAAGTCGGGGGACGGAGAGGTGGCCAAGCCGGGGGACGGAGAGGTGGCCAAGCCGGGGGACGGAGAGGTGGCCAAGCCGGGGGACGGAGAGGTGGCCAAGCCGGGGGACGGAGAGGTGGCCAAGCCGGGGGACGGAGAGGTGGCCAAGACGGGGGACGGAGAGGTGGCCAAGACGGGGGACGGAGAGGTGACCAAGTCGGGGGACGGAGAGGTGGCCAAGTCGGGGGACGGAGAGGTGGCCAAGTCGGGGGACGGAGAGGTGGCCAAGTCGGGGGACGGAGAGGTGGCCAAGTCGGGGGACGGAGAGGTGGCCAAGACGGGGGACAGAGAGGTCTTCTATAGTCCTTGCAAGAATAGCCCCAGGGTCTCCCACTAAAGTGAGTTCTACTTAAATACATTGATTGAGGGTCTGCCATAAATATTTCGCACACATATAGAGCTTGGCACAGTTGTTAACCTTAACAAATGACCGGTCACCCTGCCAACACAAATGGTCTCAGAATCAACCAAATATTCCTACAGCCCATGTGAAGCTGCAGTGGCTAAGAGAGGGCCTTGAGAGGGCCTCTGCTTAGCGGCCATCTACAAGACTCTCAATGTAAACTGTAAATTAGCTATGTACTACTGTCACCTGGAACACAACTAAAAAATAGAGCCGTTTTGGAGCTCCTTCACTGTTTATGCAGACCCAAAGGCGGAAAAAAGAATGCAAAGATGGCGACCAAAGGTGGGAGCTTCAGGAGGAAGCGCGTTGACATCACAGAGGACACCAAATGGTGGTATGTCGACGCCCACCTGGGCCACGGGGAAAAAATAAATAAAAAAGAGAAGAAATACTACAATTCTGGACCCAACCACTAGATGACGGAATAATGCACAGCATAGTGAATCCAGAAAGATTCACGCTGCAAAACTCCCAGAGCTCGGTAACACTGGAGTTGGTTAAAGTCAGCCCAAAATACTTTCGAAGCGTGGGAAGTTCGTAATTGATTTTAACTTCCAGGCTGCCAATTTTGGAATTCTCCATCACCAGACTCTCAAAATATAAAAGGACCTTCTTGTGTCCTACAATTACTACAAATTTCCTGTAGACAATCACAGTACTTCAGCTTCATCTAACATGATACTAAGAGGTAATCCTGATGTCATTAGCTGTGCTCCACATAAATACCAAACATGCAAAGGGGAAGCTCAATGATTGCAGAATGTAAATACCTGAAGGCTCTCTATTACTGCTTCCACCCAAAGGCATAAGGTCAGTATTAAAGCTGTGGGCTAATTCACAATTTTCCGTGAGGGCCAGACTTTTTACAGTTGATACACTAGTTGAAGATGCCGAAGAGATGGAGGAGCGGTTATCTTCCTGACTTGCTTCCAAAATTGGACTGTAGATGACAAAAAGAAAAACTTCAAATATTTTATAAGACAACACAATAACTTTTCCACAAACCGGTTATTAAAATGTGCCATAAAATGGATTTCAAACAAGAAATACATATTGCTGGGAATGCATTTCACTACAGTCCATGCTCAATGTCAGGGCTTCAGCTATCAATGAAGACCGGTTGCAGCCCAGGCAGTGAATGCCAGAGTGTATGGCAGCATCTGGCATCAGGAATAGCATAAGCCATACGAGGACAGAGGAGGAAGCCATCAAGAGCTGCCAATGCATTAAAACCCATTTCTACCAGAATGTTTTTTTTTAAAGAGAACATTGAAACGTTGAGACATTAATTGAAGACAAAGGAGAGGTAAAGACCCCAGTAACGGATAGGATAGGTCCTCAACTCTAACACTAATATTTACCTTTTTTCCTCAATTTAGCTTTCATTTTGTCATCAATTGGTGAAAAGTCCACCTGCCATTATACCCTTGTGCCCTGGGATATATATGTTAAAGACCTACAAATGACAACCAGACTCACAAATGACAACCAGACTCAGTTGAGCGCCTTTAACCCCTTCGATGCTCATGACGAGCTCAGCTTGTCATGAGGCATGGTTGAGCTGTGCTCATGACGAGCTGAGCTCGTCATGAACAATGGTAAATCAGGGAATGCAGCACAGGAGGAAAATATCTCAAGCACTCAAGGTGTTAAGGATGAGAGACCCTTTAAAAACTGATAGTCTTGAGCAATCATTTCTTTTGGTACAATGTAACATTCTGCTCTTGTCAGATAGGATATTACAACAGCCTTTGACATTCTGCAGAAAACTATACTGGCAATTATATTTCAGCTCTTTTATTATTAGCCTGAGCACAACAAGTCATCCTCTTTAAAGCAAAATAGCTTGCTGCTGCAGTCTCTTGTTTCACTCCCAGTTCAGAAACTACCACTGCACAAGTTACTACTTGTGTAACGATATATCTGTAAGAGACATTAGTTAGTGATAGATTCCTTACCTTAGAATATCCCCAGGCGTCAGACTGGATCCGGAAAGTTTTGCTTAGCAGTACCCTTGCGTGTCAGTAGGTGGCGTCCTGCAGCTCAGCGTCCGTCACTGGGATCGTAAGTGCCGAAATGACATCACAGAGACTACTTGGGCGCCACCCATGAGCGCTGACGTCAGTTCTGTACACGACTTTCTGCACCAGGAACGCAGAGCCATACAAGATACTGACCATTGGTGCATAAAACTAGGGCCCTGAAAAGGATGACCTTAACCCTAGAAATCGGTTCACAGAACGGGGAGGATGGGTGGGGCGGTAAGGAATCTATCACCAACTAATGTCTCTTACAGATATATCGTTACACAAGTAGTAACTTGTGCATCTGAAAGAGACACATTAGTGATAGATTCCTTACCTTAGAATAGATACCCTAGCAATACCAACCCCGGAGGAGGGTCTGCGAACAGAATCACACCAGAAAGTCACGGAAAAGAGAACGGCCAAAGAAGCCGTCCCTCCGGACTTGACTGTCAAGGCAGTAATGCTTGGTAAACGTGTGCAGCGAGGCCCACGTAGCTGCCTGACAAATGTCCTGCAAGGGAACGCCACGTCCCAAGGCAGTAGTGGCTGCTATTGCCCTGGTGGAACGGGCAAGCTGCCCCACAGGAGGCTCCTTCTTAGCCAACGAGTAACAGGCCTTAATGCAGAGAACGACCCACCGCGAGATGGTCCATTTGTGCACGGCCCGACCTGTTTTAGCGCCCACGTAGCCAACAAAGAGCTGGTCAGCCACCTGGTACTGATGTCTGCGGCACAGGTAGAAGGAGAGCGCACGTTTTGGGTCCAGACGTTGGAGCCTCTCTTCTTCTCTGGAATGATGCGGAAAGAAGGTGGGCAAAGTGATGTTCTGCCCGAGTGGAAGGGCGTGACAACCTTTGGCAAAAAAAAGGACGGGTCCTAAGAACCACCTTGTTCAGATGAACAGAAAGGAAAGGAGGTTTTGAAGAAAGAGCCTGGAGTTCACTCACTCTTCTGGCAGAGGTGATAGCAACCAGGAAAGCAGTCTTTAAGGTGAGAAGACGCAAGGGACAGTTATGAAGGGGCTCAAAGGGAGCACACATCAGAAAAGTCACAACAAGATTCAAGTCCCATTGAGGCATGATGAACGGCACGGGAGGGAACGTATGTGTAATGCCTTTCAGAAAACGGTTAACAACCGGGGACTTAAAAAGAGAAGGCTTATCAGAAAGGCGGAAAGGGCAGAGAGATAGCCTTTGATAGTGCCCAGAGCAGAGCCCTGCTGGGCAAAAGAATGAAGGAACAAAAGAACCTCAGAAAAAGGGACAGATAGGGGATCCACAGCCTTCGCTGTGCACCATGCCACAAACTCGTTCCACCTGCAGGCTTATACTGTTTTTGTGGAGAGCCGCCTGTCTGTCAGAATGACATCACAGACTTTGGGAGGAAGATCGAAAGTTGTCAACTGTCGCCACTCAATCTCCACGCATGGAAGTGGAAGCTGGACAGGTTCGGGTGGAGGACCGTCCCCTGCTGCTGCGACAGAAGATCCTCTCGAAGAGGCAGTCGGATTGGAGGATCGATCGCCATGCTAAGTAGCTCGGGATACCAGTATCTTCGTGGCAAATCCGGAGCCACAAGGATGACTCGGGCCCAGTCGCGCCAAATGTTCTTCAGCACTCTGGGCAGAAGTGGTATAGGCGGAAAGGCGTACAACAGACCGCAACTCCACTTGTGACGGAAAGCGTAGCCGAGCGAGTGCCGACTTGGAAATTCCAACACGCAGAACTGATGACATTGCGCGTTCTCTTCGGTGGCGAATAGATCTAACCAAGGCTCTACCCACTGTTGAAAGAGACCTTGCGAAATGTCCAAGTTCAGATGGAATTCGTGATCCATCAAGCACCGGCAGCTGAGTTCGTCCGCCCTAGCATTCAGAGAACCTGCCAGGTGTTGAACCACCAAGGTAATGCCTTGATGTTCCAGTCATGTCCAGGGAAGCAGATCCTCCTGACATAGGGTCCAGGACCCCACCGCACTGTTTGTTGCACCAGTGAGGGAGATGGTGGCGACCCCAGCCCGCCCTGTTTGTTGCGCCAGTGGGGGAGGTGGTAGGGATCATGCCACGCACTGGCGTGGGATGCTCCGCAAAGCTCGGATTAGGAAGGTTTGGAGGTAGAAGCTGCAGGGGTGGAGGTGGACTGACCCGTACGCGGATTCCCAGCCCCACCCCTGCGACCCCAGCCTCAGCGCGGACTACGGCCGCGCTGAGGCTGGTTCTGGCACAGGCTTGATGAAGGAAAGTGCCTGGGTGCCTCTCCCCTGGCCACGAAAGGAACAAAAACCAGGAGTGGCCAGGTTATTTGCAGGAAGACCCAAGGACTTTGCCGTGGCCCGCGAGTCCTTAAAGCGCTCTAAAGCACTGTCAACCTTATTGCCAAACAGGCGGGTACCATCAAAGGGCATGTCCATGAGCGAGCTCTAGACATCGGGCGAGAACCCAGTCAAACGCAACCAGGTGTGGCGTCGCAACACCACAGATGTAGAAATCGCCCTGCCCAACGAGTAGGCGATGTCCAAACCACGCCGAATGGGGAACTTAGCTGCATCCTTACCATCAGCAATCGCCTGAGAAAGGACAGCCTGGTCCTCCTCAGGACACTGAGGGAACACCTAAGCAACAGTATGCCATACTGCGTGGGAGTAGCGGCCCAATAAGAAGGCGTAGTTCACAGACCGTTGCCCCAAGCTGGCCGAAGAGAACAACCGCTTACCAAACTGTTCCAGTTTCTCAGAGTCCTTATCCGGCGGGGCCATGGGAAAACCTCTCTGCGACGTCAAGGCCTGGATGACAACTCTCAAAAGGTGCGATTTTATTTATTTATGGCATTTGTAGAGCGCTCTGCAACCCTACGGGCATCCTGGCGCTGGATTAGTGGTCGGCCGCGACCAAGTGCCCAAGAGGACTTCGGTAAGGGCGTCATTGAAGGGAAGCAACGGCTCCGACGAAGTAGACGCAGTCTGGAACACCTCGGTGAGGAGGTTCGTTTTGAGGGTCACTGTGGGGAGGTTAATGGGCCTTCGCAGCCCGACGGAGCACCATCGTGTAGGATGCCCCTTCCTCCATGGTAGGCGGGGGAGAGGCAAACCCTGGGTCAGAAGAGACATCGAGGCCGCCTGCATCCTCCAAATCATCGCACCCAATCCTGCTCGGAGCCCCACTGCGGGCAAGAGGGTCCTCTCACCCCTCCCTGTCCTCCTCCGCCTCCGGTGCAGAAGGGGCCGGTTGTGGCGGCAGTACTGGAACCGGAGAAGGGACAAACTGCGTCGGAAACGGCGCAGAGGTACGGCAGGTAGGCCGCGGGACTCCCAGGCTCCATTGGAGCAGGAGGGGCAAAACCCCTGTCGCCCATGTCCGCATCCGAGGAGCGGCGGGGGGACGTCGGAGAGCGAACACGCTTCTTCGACTTCTTTTTCTGGCGTCGCTTACCGGAATCCGAGGGCGAAGGTTTCGGAGCCCGAGGAGCAACAACTTCAGTCCCGCGAGCGGTTCCGGGAACGGCCGCGAGACCAGAAGCGGCGGTGTGATGAATGCCGGACCTCCAGCAACGTCCAGCGCCGCTCCATCAAAGCCTTGGGGCCATGGCTCGACATTTCCAGGAGTCGTGATCAGTCTCCAGACAGTAGAGGCAAACATGGTGGGGGTACGCCACCGACATATTACAGCGGCAGGCCCCGCAGGACTTAAATACAGGCATCCCTACGCGCACCAGGAGAAACAAGGGGTGAGACAAAAGTCTCAAAAAAGCAGCTCTGACCACACAGCCGCCACCTTACTAGAGGATCTAGCAGCTCTACAACTCATCCAACACGTTACCACTCCCACTCATGCCAAAGGCCACTTACTGGACCCAATCTTCACTAACTGTCCTGATATTTCAGTGGACCCAGGCATTCCCCTGCCATGGACAGACCACCTTCTGATCCCTTTCAGCTGGACCTCGACTAAAACTCCACCACCCGCCCCCATCACAAGGCTCAGGCGAGCCTGGTCGCGCCTCGGGGTTGACAACTGGTCCATTAAACTTGCCAGCTCACAACCCGAGAAACAAGAGGATCCTGACCTAGCAAACCAGGCCTATGTCAATTGGATCAACCATACCCTTGACACCACTCTCCCTATGAGCAAGACTATACTGAAGCGGCCCCATAAAACTGCCCCTTGGGATACGCAGTCTCTTAGGGACAAGAAGCGTCTTTGTAGAAGGGCGGAAAGACGCTGGCGTCTGGATAACTCAGCAGACAACAAAACCCGCTACCGTGAAACTATTAACGAGTATAAAATCCAAATAAAAGCAGCCCAGTCCACGTACTTCGCCGATAAAATTCTGCAGGCCAAATCTAAACCCAGAGAGATCTTCCAGATCATTAAAAAGCTAACTAACCCCCCTCCTGCGTTGCACGTCGAGAAATCTGTCACACAGTGCAATAATATCGCCGAGTTTTTCTTTAAAAAAGTAAACAAGATTTATTCAGCATTTCCCCCCCAAAAATGAATTCATCAATCCAACCCAACATCTCCCCAACCCTGTCCCCTCCCCCCGTTCGACACAGCTTAACCAACTTTCCCCCACTGAATCTCCCCACCCTTGAATCACTAGCTCTCAGCGTCAAATCAGGCTCTCCGGACGACCCTGCCCCTCCTGACATCTTATTGGCAGCATCCCGGATCACCCTGCCCGTCATTAGGGAGGTACTAAACGCTTCCATCTCCTCCAGCACTGTGCCAACTGTCTGGAAGCAAGCCATGGTCAGGTCATTAATTTAGAAGCCCAATTTGGACCCGTCTGACTTAGCCAACTATCGCCCCATCTCCCTGCTCCCATGGGTGAGCAAGGTCCTGGAAAAATATATTAACCAACAGTTGGTGAACTTTTTGGAAGATCATCACATACTAGATCCCACTCAGACGGGTTTCAGACCAAAACACGGGACTGAGACCGCCCTCCTCATGGTTACAGAGGAAACTAGAAAAATCCTGGATCCAGGACGATCAGTGGCAGTGATCCTCCTTGATCTAAGCACGGCATTTGACACGGTCAGCCATGACACCTTACTGAACCGCCTGTCCTGTGCGGGGATTAAGGATAAGGCCTGGACATGGTTTAAATCTTTTTTGGAGAACAGATCCTTTAGGGTTTTTGATGGCGAATCCGTGTCCTCCAGCAGACCCCTAAAGTGCGGTGTTCCTCAGGGCTCCTCTCTAAACCCTGCCCTTTTCAATCTGTACATGAGACCACTGGCCGATGTCGTCCGCCCATTTGGAGTGAAGATCATCTCCTATGCGGACGACACGCAGCTAGTGGTCTCACTGGCGCAGGAGGCAAACCGAACTGCGCCAGGCGGGCTCAGAGAATGCCTGGAGGAGGTGAGGAACTGGATGTCATCATCATCCCTGAAATTGAACGGGGACAAAACAGAGCTGATGCTCCTAGGCCCATCAGATCTGGCCCTTCCTCCCTCTCTGTGGCCCCCATGTCTAGGCCCTCCCCCAACCCCCAAAAATAACATCAAAAGCCTCGGAGTGTGGCTGGACAATTCGTTATCTTTCAATGTCCAAGCCACAAAACTTTCAGCCACCTGTTTTGGCATCATGAGGGTGCTAAATAAAATATTTCCCCTCCTCCCCATGGAAGCCAAACAGGTAGCCATTCAAGGTCTTATTCAATCACGCCTTGATTTTAATAATGCACTCAATCTCGGCGCCCCAGAATACACCCTACGCAGGCTGCAGATTGTACAAAACTGCGCTGCGCGCTTACTGCTCAAAATCCCCCGCAGACACTCAGTGAGGGCCGGACTGATTAGCCTTCACTGGCTTCCAATCCGGCAGAGAGTTTTGTGCAAGACACTATGCATAGCCCATCAAGCCTTCTGGGACATAGGACCCAGCATCATATGTGACCTGGTTACCCATTACACCCCAAACCGAAGTCTTCGTTCCAGCCAGACCTTCTCGGCAGTGGTGCCAAGAATAAAAGGATCCAGATCTGGCGGAAGGACGTTTACATACAACGCGTCCAAGACCTCGAACACCTTGCCACTCCATCTCAGAGCTAACCCTAACCTCACTGAGTTCCGCAAGCAATTAAAGACCTTTTTGTTTGCATCCGCTTACTAACTGCCTCCCTTCCCCCCTTGCCCTTCAGTAGGCTCTGGTTATCCTAGCGCTTGGACGCCTCCGGGAAACAATTTGCGCTCTACAAATCTGCAAGTTTACAAGTTTACAAAAAGTGACTGAGGTACCTGCTCTATCCGGATCTGCGCTTGCTGGCGCGGGAAGACCATGAAAGGAATCCAAGCAATACCTGAAGTGAGGGGAGTGTCGATAAGGAATTCGAAATGAACAAGACTTTGGCTGCCAAAGAATTTCTCTGTGAATATGCTACCAGACCTAGCGTCTGAATCTCCAGACACCATGACCCAGGTCTAGACTTTAGGCTGACGTCAGCACGCATGGGTGGCGCCTAAGTAGTCTCGGTGACGTCAGCTCGGCGCTTACGATGCCAGTGACTGATGCGGAGCCGCAGGACGCCACCTACTGACGCGCAGGGGTACTGCTAAGAAAAACTTTCCAGATCCATTCTGACGTCTGGGGAAATTCTAACGTAAGGCATCTATCCCTAACGTGTCTCTTATAGATATAGACATATCAATACAATTCCCATTTTCTTTGTAAATTAGTTTTAGCCCTTCATTTTGTGTGAAGTCGAACGGCATGAGAGACATGACTGACACTGGTGATTAGGCCATTTACCTCCAAAGTTTACTTCTGCCAAATTAATATGGCCAAGCTTAAATTTGGTACTGTTATTTACATCTTTCGGCATGTGTTGGCTTTAAGAAGCAACTCCTGCATTGTGAAGATGTCCTGCCATTGCTCACAGCACCCCCCCCCCCCCCCTCCAGGAAAATCCATTCAATTGTATATCTGATGCTGTTAATGCAGTATACAGTTTGGGCCAATAAACAGGAGAGCATTTAGGGTACACAGGATGTTGCTGTTCAGACATGCCTGAGATAGATAGCATAGGACGCTCAGGGCACCCTTTTTTTTTAGCACAAGTGAAGTTAGATAAGTCCTGGATAAGTCTGTTTTGACAGTAGTAGACTAATTCTGATCTCTCAATAATTGATCTAACTGGGATACCCATGACAGATTTATGTAAACACAGATAATAATCCAACAACAGGAGATAGAACTGCCCGCCTCTAAGGCGACAGTGTGAAGGCTGGCGTAAGGTGGCAACTACACTGAATAGAGTACACCTTCTGGAAAGGGCACAGATCAGAGGAAGGAACTGGAGAGGATGACACCCTGCTAAGTCCATGATAGGAATCCAAGCAAAACCTGAAGTGAGGGGAGTGTCGATAGGGACTTCGAAATTAACGAGACTTTGGCTACCAAAGACGTTCTCTGTGAGTATGCTACCAGACCTAGCGGCTGAGTCTCCAGACAACCATGACCGAGGGGCCGGGTCTGGACTGTAGGCAAATATTCACTCCATGGTTGTGTGGGACTAAGGGAGGAACAGATGACTGCAAGAGTCCTGGATGACGGGAAAACCTACTCCTGTAGGCATTATCTCCGAACCCAAGCATCTTGGTGTGGTTTACAATGTTAACATTCCCCTACTAAGAAAGCATGTTTAGGAAAGTCTTTTGACCGGTGTTATGCTGGAGGTCCCTTCACATTTCCCCACTCACTTACGAAGTATAACCCCGACTCAAGGCTAACTTACTAACAGCTTACTTTTGCTCATTTGTCCTGATTACTGGCTCCTTAGTAGACTTCCCTCAGCTGAGAAAGCAAGAGCCCCAGACGGTTTACCAATGGATCTTTAAATGCATACCTTTGTTATGATGGCCTATAAAAATTGTCTAAAATCAGTTAATATTCTCCAATTTCGCTAACCTTGTGCATCCATTTAATCTAAATAGCACCTGTAGAGAAATGCATATTTTTGCATGATCGCTCCCTTTTTTTAAACTGATGCTGCTGGCTTTCTGACTGTGCACTGGACCTCTGCTAACCAGACTCCAGTGCATATACTCAGACCACTAAAACATGTTGAAACTAGCTATACTCCGAACTTGGAATATTTAACTTATCTGTAACTCTCTCTTATATGGTACAATGTGTATCCATGGCCTGTAAGTTAAATGTCACAAGTGTACTGCAGCACACATTGTGCCACCACTAAAGTGATGGTGCAAAACAGGATAGCAGGTTTTTACTATAGCCTGTCTAAAGTTTTAAATCTGCAATTTTGACTTCTGAAAATTATCCCTTTTGACAGACAAAGCCCGCTGCTAAATAATGAAGTGTGTGTGTGTGTGTGTGTATATATATATATATATATATATATATATATATATATATATATATATATATATATATATATATATATATATATATATATATATATATATATATATATATATATATATATATAATGATGTCTTGTAATAAAGTCGTGGAATTAAGAACTTGGCAGAAAAATAACCCACTGAAGGGAAGTTCGTTGTGGGCGGTGAAGCGACTACAGATACCAGGATGCTCGAGGTGAAGTAACGCCCATGGAAGGGTTAACTAATTAAATATGAAGCACCGATGGTTCTGTGTGCTAAAGCGCCGCCAGACGTGATGTGCCTGCTCCTCCTCTGAAGAAGACCGAAGCCGGTCGAAATGCATTAGGAAGCAAACGGAGCCTGTAAATGAAAGGAATGCAAATGCTACTTACCAGTATGCATCTGTTCTTGGCATGTAGGGCTGCTGACATTCATATCTGTACATATCTGTGCATAGATCGCCGCCTAGTGTTGGGTCCGGATGATTGCACATTGTTGTCCTGGAAGAGTCTTCGAAGTATCACGAGATAGGTGGCTCCTCCCCTGGACTACAGTGCGCATGGGCATCGCCTCCATCCCCAGATTGTTTTTAGCCATTGGCAGAGATGGAGTGAACTATGTGAGTGATGACCATGCTATGAGCATATATATATATATGAATACTGCAGCTGCTACAGGCGCCGGGGAGGAGGGCGGGCGATATGAATGTCAGCAGCCCTACATGCCAAGAACAGATGCATACTGGTAAGTAGCATTTGCAGTTCGAGGCATGTGGGCTGCTGAATTCATATCTGTGCATAGAATACATAGCAGTCCCCCTCTTATCGGCGGCGGCCCGTGCCAGCTGCAGCAGTTTGAAAAAGTGTTCTGAGAACAGCCTGACCAACAGCTGCCTGCTGTTTAGAGTGCACGTCTACACAGTAATGTTTAGTAAAAGTATGTGTGGTAGACCATGTGGCTGCTCTACAAATATCCTCTAAGGGAATGTTACCAAGGAAAGCCATAGAGGCCCCCAACTTTCTGGTGGAGTGGGCTCTTGGTGGAATTGTAAGAGTGCGTTTAGCCTTAGCGTAACAGATCTGAATGCATTTCACGATCTATCTAGCGATACCCACTTTGGAAATAGCGTTTCCCTTGTGGTGTGAGGCAAATGCAACGAAAAGTTGCTTGGTCTTACGAAAATCCTTTGTCCTGTCAATGTAGTACATTAAGGCTCTTTTAACGTCAAGGGTTTGGAGCATCCGCTCCGCCAGCGACTCAGGGTTTTGAAAAAACACTGGCAACTCAATTGTCTGGTTCATGTGGAATTGAGATACAACCTTGGGTAAAAATTTAGGGTTAGTGCGGAGCACCACCCTGTTAGCATGTACTTGGAAAAAAGGTTCTTGGATGGTGAGTGCTTGTAACTCACTAACCCGCCGTAGCGATGTAAGTGCTACTAAGAAAGCCACCTTCCAAGTCAGAAACTGAAGCTCACAAGAGTGCAGTGGCTCAAAAGGAGGACCCATCAGCCTTGTAAGAACCACATTGAGGTTCCATTCTGGAGCTGGTGGTGTCCGTGGTGGAATGACCCTTTTGAGTCCTTCCAAAAAGGCTTTGATAGCAGGAACCTTGAAAAGTGATAGGTGTTGCCTATTCTGGAGGTATGCTGCCATCGCAGACAGGTGAATGCGGATGGAAGAATACGCCAAATTGCATTGGTACAGATGGAACAGGTAACAAATGATGTTTTGAATGGAAGCATCTAGCGGGTCAATGTCGTGGTTCACACAATAAATGACAAACCGCTTCCATTTAGCCGCATAACATGCTCTAGTAGTGGGCTTCCTTGCCTCCCGAATGATGTTCATGCAATCGGGGGGGAAGGTTGAGGTAGCCAAACTCTAGGACTTCAGGAGCCAGATCGCCAGGTTGAGCTGTTGCGGGTCTGGGTGCTGAATGTCGCCATGGCTCTGCGTCAGAAGGCTGGGTGTGAGATGAAGCCTTTGATGCGGTACCACGGAAAGTTCCAGAAACGTGGTGTACCATGGTTGGCGAGCCCACGTTGGAGCAACCAGGATGAGAGTCATCGAGTGCTGCCTGAGCTTGCGTGCCACCAGCGGTATCAGAGGTGCTGGGGGAAAAGCGTACGCAAATCTGCCTGACTAGTTCATCCACATCGCATTGCCCTGCGATTGCGGGTGTGGGAACCTGGCGGCGAAGCTTTGGCATTTTGCGTTCTCCTTTGTGGCGAACAGGTCTATCCCTGGATGACCCCACCTTTGGAAGTACGGTTGCAGTACTGATGGATGTATCTCCCACTCGTGCATTTGGTGGCTGTGCCTGCTGAGCAGGTCCGCCATCTGATTGTCCTTGCCTGGGAGATGCTCCGCCATGAGGAAGATGTTCCTCTGAATGGCCCACTTCCACATGCTCTGAGCCAGATGAGACAGCTGCGGAGAGTGTGTGCCTCCCTGCTTCTGAATGTAGTACATGGCTGTCATGTTGTCCGTCCGGATCAACACGACCTTGTTGCACAAATGTACTTTGAATGCCTTCAAGGCCATGAAGATTGCCATCAGTTCCAATACATTGATGTGCATCTTCCTTTGCTGTAGTGTCCATAGTCCCTGCACTGTGTAGTGGAGTACATGCGCTCCTCATCCCTGGAGAGAAGCGTCCGTTGTCAGGATAATCTGTGGCACAGGCTCTTGGAACGGTCGGCCCTTGCAAAGGTTTTGTGGATTCCACCAATGCAGAGAGTTGTACGCCCGACCGCTCACCAACACTAGGTCTGTTAGTTGTCCATGAGCCTGAGTCCACCGACGTGCTAGGCACTCCTGAAGCGGACACATATGCAGTCTCGCGTGCGGGACGATGGAGATGCAGGAGGCCATCATGCCTATCAACTGCATGAACACCTTCGCTGGAAGCGAGTGCTGAGGTCTGAATCGTTGGATCAGCGTCTGGATACTGGTGACTCTCACTGAATTTGGCTGCGCAGTGGCTGCCAGAGTGTCTATTGTCGCGCCCAGATACTGCCATATATGGGCGGGTTGGAGATGGGATTTTGGGTAATTCAGCAAGAATCCCAGATCGTGCAGGAGATGAATGGTGCGGGACACGTGGTCGGCGCACTGCTGTTCTGTCTTTGCCTGAATGAGCCAGTCGTCCAGATAGGGATAGACGTGGACATTCTGGCGTCTTAGATGCGCTGCCACAGTCGCCAGGCATTTCGTAAAAACTCTTGGCGCTGTGGTGACCCCGAAAGGCAGAACTCTGAACTGGTAGTGCTGGTCTTGAATTGTGAATCTGAGGTACTTCCTGTGAGAAGGATGCAGGGGGATGTGAAAGTATGCATCCTTGAGATCTAGCGTAGCCAGGAAGTCCCCTTGTTGAAGCAGAGGGAGAACCTGCTGCAACGTGAGCATATGGAAGTGCTCCGACAGAATGTACCAGTTGAGGGGCCTGAGGTCCAGGATGGGCCTGAGGGATCCGTCTTTTTTGGGAATTAGAAAGTACAGAGAGTAAACTCCTGTTCCCCTTTCTTGCAGTGGCACGAGCTCTATTGCCCCTTTTTGCAGCATGACTTTGACCTCCTGCTGCAACAAGTGCAAGTGCTCGCCGGACATAGGACGGTTTCTTGGAGGTATGTTTGGTGGTGTGGAAGTAAGTTCCAGACAGTAACCGTACTGGATAAGATTTGACCCACGTGTCCGTGGTGATGGATTTCCACGCGGGCAGGAACTGCTGGAGTCTCCCCCCGACCGGTGTTGTGTGGTCGGGGGGCAGTGACAAGGCGTCACTGTTTGTTGGTGGTGGAGGACCTGGAGCTGTTGTTTCCACGTCCTCTGCCTTTGACGTTGTTGCCCCTGTAACCACCTCTACCCTTGTTGGTGTATGAGGTTTGGGTGTTGCTTTTATAGTACTGCGTGGATTGTGATGCCTGACCCCTTGAGGTGCCTCTGTTATTGGAGCGGCGAAAGGAACCACCCCGAAACTGCTGTGACTGGAGGGCCCCCATAGACTTAGCCGTGTCCGTGTCTTTCTTCATTTTTTCAAGGGTTGCATCCACCTCAGGGCCAAACAGGTGGTCTGGATTAACTGTTTGGTTTAAGATGGTTGTCTGTATGTCTGGTTTGAAGCCTGATATCCTAAGCCATGCATGCCTACGCAGTAACACGCTAGTGTTTACAGCCCTGGAGGCGGTATCAGCCACGTCCAGTGCACACTTAATGGAAGCATTTGTGATTAGCTTCCCCTCCTGAATCAACATCTCAGCTGCCTCTTTGTACTGATCAGGTAAGTGCTGCAGAAGTGTTTCTAGGGTGTCGTAGTGCGCCCTATCGTAGCGTGCAAGTAGGGCCTGCGTGTTTGAAATGCGCCAAATGTTAGCTGCCTGCGCAGCAATACGTTTTCCTGAGGCTTCAAAGATTTTTGACTCTTTGTCTGGGGGAGGAGCGTCACCCGTGGTCTGCGAGTTCGCCCGCTTGCGTGCGTTGGATACAACCAAGGAATCCAGTGGCAAGTGTCCCTTGATGTACGTTAGATCAGTGGGCGCTGCCTTGTATTTTTTGTCAATACGAGGATTGATGACTCGCGCCCGAGTGGGCTCTCTGAAAACCTCCGGCGCGTGCTTCAGCACTCCCTTGAGCATAGGCAATGTCTTGACCGACTTTTCAGCCACTGAAAAAGTGTCAAACAGAAAATCGGCATCCACAGGGTCCGCATGTAGGTCGACATCATGATTAGCCGCAGCTCTCTCAATAAGAGCGTTGAAGGCTGCAGAGTCCTCTGTTGGAGAAGTTTTTGCTGCAAAAAGCTGCGGTTCGTGACCTGACTGGGGGTCCTCAGGGTCGCCTCCAGCCGACCAAGGCTCATTGACCTCCTCCGGGTCCGAGTACGCTGGATAGTTGTACTCGTCCTCCTCATCCCCATCACCTTCCCCAGCGTTAGAATGGGTTGGTGAGAGTTCCAGATTTTGTGGAGATGCAGGCTCTACAGGAGCAGCAGTACCTGCAGAGTCCAACTTCTTTTTCATTGGAATACGGAAATGTTCCAATACTGGCTCCGTGGTGATTTTCCTTTTAAGGAGAGAGAGTTTGCCTGTGTTGGCGTCGATGACAACCTCTCGACGTTCCTCGTCTGCGAGGGGCTGGATCCGAGGCTTCGGCACCACCAATGACGCTTTGGGCGTCGACACCAGCTTCAAGGGCACCCCGACCCCATGCCTTGGAGCAAAAGCCTTCGGCGTCGTCTTCGGTGGCAGCATGAAGCGGATCGGCGTCTGCGCCTTTGCCGGCTTCTGTGTAGGCTTCGGCACCACATCCTTCGGTTCGGGAGCCACTGCGTCCTTCCGAATCCGTTGAAGGGACTCCGTGACCCTCTTGGTTAAGGACGGGGAGGGCTGGACCGGCTCGAGCGAGTCCCCCGAGTCCGGAGTCGGGTCGGCGATCAAAGGCACGGTCTTCGGAGCCGACACATCACCACCCTTGGCCTTGACGACCGGAATCGGCGCAGCCAGAGCTTTGGGGTCGTCTTGCCGCTTCTTCGAGACCCTTTTCGGGTCGTCGACCTCGACCATCTTCGGCGCCGACGCGGCCGCGTCGGTCGTCTTCGGCTTCGACACCGGGGTCTTCGGGTAGGCCATCTTGGCGTGGCTCTTGATGTCGGCGGCCATTTTGGGCTTTTTAGGCGCTGAGGCCTCTGGAGCCTTCTGTCCCACCAGTGCGACTTTCACTTTCGGTTTAGATACCGTTGGTGTGGACCCCGATGGCTTCACTTTCGGTTTCTTCACCGGGAGTGGCGCGTTACCAATGTCCGTGGCCGGGCCCGGAGGCGGGGCCGTGGGACGAGTATTAAGGTCTTGGGTAAGGCCCGAAGGCGATCCCTCGACCTGGGCCGTATATTGGGGATCGACCCCCGAGTCAGTCTGAGGATGCTCCTCCTCCGAGCTATCCTCCACGGTGGCAATGGCCCCGTCGTCGTCCCCTACCTCTCCGACGACTTCATCAAACTCCTCGTCCCCCGCGTCGTAGGTCTCATCCTCCGACGCCGGGCTAGAGTCCGAAACTTGAAATACATTGTCGTCTCCAACTTCTTCGAAGATGTTGTCTGGCGGGGGCGCAGATAACTGGGCCTGGAGTCTAGCGGCCCGACGAAGCTTGAGAGTCTTCTTACACCGGAACTTGGAGCAGGCCATACACCTGGCCTCATCATGGTCCGGCGACAAACATTTGTTGCACACAGGGTGCACGTCGAGGTGTGAATACTTTGAGGTGCACACCGGGCACCTCTTAAACGGAGTTCGTTCCATGTTAAGTAGCCTGGAGCGTCGTGTAGGCCCGTCCGCGCCGACAGCACACGGAAGGACAGCAAGAGTTCGGAGCTGAAGAACAAACAAACCCGAACAATGGACAATACCGACGCTAAGCCTAAAGACCTTTTGGTCTCAAGTTAGGAAAGTTAAACAACTATCGATTCCGACAGAGGGAACCGAAACACATCCGAACCCAATGGCGGAAAAAAACAATCTGGGGATGGAGGCGATGCCCATGCGCACTGTAGTCCAGGGGAGGAGCCACCTATCTCGTGATACTTCGAAGACTCTTCCAGGACAACAATGTGCAATCATCCGGACCCAACACTAGGCGGCGATCTATGCACAGATATGTACAGATATGAATTCAGCAGCCCACATGCCTCGAACATAAATCATCTCTAAATAACCACGTTGTGTGTGCGACTCAATTCCTTTGGGAGAACGTTTGGATGTATTACGGCGTGGTCTCGCCGTGGAATCACGCACCTCCAATTAAGAGCGCCTCACCTACCCGAAACAGACAGAGTGAAGAAATCCGCCGTAAGGCATAGGGTAGAGGCTGCCGCCACAGACTGGACTTTGGCATTGGCCCGGGCAATTACGGAAAAGGATTGTCAGGGCAACGTGGATTAAAGAACTTGGCAGAAAAATAACCCACTGAAGGGAAGTTCGTTGTGGGCGGTGAAGCGACTACAGATACCAGGATGCTCAAGGTGAAGTAACGCCCATGGAAGGGTTAACCAATTAAAAATGAAGCACCGATGGTTCTGTGTGTTAAAGCGCCGCCAGACGTGATGTGCCTGCTCCTCCTCTGAAGAAGACCGAAGCCGGTCGAAATGCATTAGGAAGCAAACGGAGCCTGTAAATGAAAGGAAATAAATCATCTCTAAATAACCACGTTGTGTGTGCGACTCAATTCCTTTGGGAGAACGTTTGGATGCATTACGGCGTGGTCTCGCCGTGGAATCACGCACCTCCAAATAAGAGCGCCTCACCTACCCGAAACAGACCGAGTGAAGAAATCCGCCGTAAGGCATAGGGTAGAGGCTGCCGCCACAGACTGGACTTTGGCAATGGCCCGGGCAATTACGGAAAAGGATTGTCAGGGCAACGTGGATTAAAGAACTTGGCAGAAAAATAACCCACTGAAGGGAAGTTCGCTGTGGGCGGTGAAGCGACTACAGATACCAGGATGCTCAAGGTGAAGTAACGCCCATGGAAGGGTTAACTAATTAAATATGAAGCACCGATGGTTCTGTGTGTTAAAGCGCCGCCAGACGTGATGTGCCTGCTCCTCCTCTGAAGAAGACTGAAGCCGGTCGAAATGCATTAGGAAGCAAACGGAGCCTGTAAATGAAAGGAAGTAAATCATCTCTAAATAACCACGTTGTGTGTGCAACTCAATTCCTTTGGGAGAACGTTTGGAGATAGATATATATATATATATTGTAATGGAAATGATGTCTTGTAAAGCGCATGGATCACCCCACATGGGGTATCTCCGCGCTGTAGACCGCTGGGGAACCCGTCCTGGCTTTCCCTGTGAGGTGGTCCCTACTGGGTATCTCCAAGGTGAAACCAGGCATCCCCGGCGTATGTGGGGGGCCGTTGTGGAGATGAGGCAAGCTAATTCCCAGAGTTGCAGAGTGTGATCCCTGGTTAGAGTAGGCACCGAGGCGAGAATTATCGAGTCCGCTGACCCTGGTACACGACCCTGCCGCGTCGGGAATTGAACCCTGGTCCCGGGCCGTCCTCTGCTTCCGGGTCTGCCGCCTCTAATCAGTGAGCCACACCACTCCACTTATATATATATATATATCCACAATAGCAGTAACCCACGTTAAGATTGAAGCCACGGTGGCTAGTGGCAGGACAAGATGGCCACACACTAACAGAGCTCTACGACGTTAGAGCCCATCCCTGCGAAATCAGTCTATTAATCCGATAAAAAGTCGGAGCTGTGCACACGAATTTGCAGCGGGCGAACCTCCGATACACGCTGCACTAATTTGTTCATCTGTACCCCTGGGCCCCGCGAAGCTAGACGGTGGCGAAGATTGAGGCCTAACTACCACGCCGGAGCCGGGGACTAAATTACACCAGCTGCCCGACGGTACGGAGCCCTGAACGACGGGGGTAAACAATAGGCGCGAAGGTGAGGAGCCGGGGCCTGCCCTACATAACACCGACAGGGGAGTGACAGGGAGGACCCCCTTTGACGGCATAGCCGCGAATACAGCCTAAAGTGACTGAGCACTGTAGCGCAGCCAGAGCCCGGTGGAGGGAACATTCGCGCCAAAGCGAATTGGAGGCGGCCTTCATTCCGCAAAAGCGGACCCGTCAGGTACGGGTTGGGGGCCCCATTCGAAAGATAGAGAAGACATCTAAAGAGTGAGTGAACCCCCCGGGTTGCCACAGTAGCTACAGCTACAACCCGGCGTACCCACAGTAGAGGCGGTATAACAATGCTCACCGCAGGACAGTAAATACTGGGGCATGCTCCGTACCTACGGCACACTGGCCAACGCGGCGTGATCAAGCCGGGTACTAGGGGCCATAGTGTAGGGCCCGACATCGCACGGTGCTTTTGCTGCAATTGCCTCTCCACTCCACAAAAGAAAGGCTTTGACATCCCAGAAAGGGCCCCGGAACAACCGTAAATCAGTCGAGGGCAGGACGAGAACACCCCACAGAGCAATGACCGGAGCTCCAAAAAATGAGCGGCAGAGGGCCCAGAGGGCAACCGCCCCCGAGGCTAGATAAATACGCATACACCAAAGGCAAATCAGACACACCGCGGGAGGACACACTGCGCACCTCGCCCCAGCAGTCCCGGCCCAATACCCAGGCAGCGGGCGCAACAGGGGCAGACCAGATCACCCTACAGGATGTCATGGCAGCATTGAAAACAATGCAAACCTCAATGGGTTCCATCTCCACTGATGTCTTCCTAATCAGGGCAGACTTCGCGAAACTATCAGATCGCTTAATAGAAGTCGAAAAGACGACGTCAGGACTTACTGGAGACACAGCCGAACTTAAACAAAAAAAGCAGTTGGAGGATGACAATCGTCTCCCGAAAGCCAAACTCTAACAAGAAGGCCGTTCCCGGCGAAATAACGTGCGCCTCGTAGGTGTACCGGAATCCTCTGGGGGCCCAGCACTAGACCTTTACGTGGAAGACCTCATACAAAACCAACTTCAACCGAAAGGACTGTCCAATTACTTCTCAGTGGAACGTGCTCACCGAGTGCCTGGAGGGAAGCCACGACCGGGAGCACCACCCCGTCCGATATTGGCGAGGATCTTTAATTTCCGAGACCGTGACGAAATCTTGCAGGCCGCACGAGTTGGCCCACCGCTGAAAATTGATAACTCAGAGGTCACTTTCTATCCTGATTACACAGCGGCGGTGGCGCAGCAATGGCGCAGTTTCACAGAAATCAAAAAGGAACTCAGAGCACGGGAGCTGAAATACTCTATCTTCCCAGTGAAGCTGCGCAGTGAATCAGAGGGGAAAGTATGGTTTTTCGAATCCCCTGGGGAGGCGCAAAACTGGCTGGAAGGAAGGGGACCAGCGGGAGGACCCAAGAAACGCGACGCGCAGCGACACAACAGATGAAGGGGCGACCAGTAGCCACAACGGACAGACTTCAAGACGGAACCTCGCATCTCGATCACTAACGGATTTAAGTTTGGAACTGACCAGCAAATACTGTGCAACCATGCTATGGCCCTACTATCTGAACACGGCCCGGAGATTACAGTTACAAGCGGGAAGGTGGGAGGCGGTTTTAATTGCACTGAAGATATGTCGTCCTGAGGCGAGATGTTGGACTCAAAACGAAGACTGCCGCTCTACCGCAGGTAGGACCTATTATTTTGGCACAGCACCACATGAACACTGTGAGGGGACAAGGGTTTCTTTAAAGTCGCAGAAGTCTCACCCTCCAGAATGTTAGTTGTCTCGGGGTAACAAGCACTCTGCTCAGTTGGGGTGGTGGACAGTTTGGGATCCGCCGGGCAGGGAGGCAGGGTGGGGGGTTGGGGGTTTACTTGTTGTTGGCTTAATTTTGCATTATTATAGGTTATTTAGTTCACAATCACTCCATGAATGCTTACAATTACTTACATGGACCATGTGCACACACAAAGGTTTTTGGTGCATAACAACGAACTGTATGAGCACGTACATCCAACACTTTGGCCACGCAGTAAAGAGAAATATTTGTTACATTAGGGCTTTAAAGACTACACACAATGGCACACTCTAGATGGCGAGGTCCCTGGCTCCCAGGCTGTGAAAATGTCATGCCCGACACGGTCAGCGATATCCTGGAATGCGAATGGTCTGGGGCACAAAATAAAACGAGGTCTAGTTCTACAATACCTTAAGCGCAAGGGCCCCAAAGTCGCACTACTTTAGGAAGCACACTTAACGGGCAGGGCCTTCAAAGCCCTAGACCGGTGGGGGTTCAAAATGGTCACTCATGCTAAGTTTACATCTGGATCCCGCGGAGTTGGTATATTCCGCAAGAAACACCATCCAGAAACTACACTGGCTACGCATGGAAGCCCGAGTCCAGTTTAAAGCCCTCACTACGGTCTTCAAAATTTTTAAGACTGACTGTCCTGGTCTCTTGCGTCCACTCCTAGAGCCCTACACCCCTCAGCGGACCCTACGCTCCTTGGGTCAAAACTTGGTTGTTACCCCACGTAGAAGGCTAAGCAGAATGGGCGGTCGCTCTTTCAGAGTCCTGGGGGCAAGGCTCTGGAACTCCCTTCCATTTCACATTCGCTCCATAACTAATCTACTCGCCTTCTGCAAAGCGATCAAAACATTCCTTTTCTCCCCATCCTAATTTCTTATTGCCCTCTCCGTTCCATCTCCCCCTTTTTGGTTTTGCTATAGTTTAGCGCCGGGACGCCTCGTTGCTGGGGCAGCTGTTCGCGCTCAATAAAACGTTATAACATAACATAACATAACTAGTCCACAAAAGCTCCCCACTGGTGATACGAAACACCTGCTCCGATGACCAGGGCCGCTTCACCGCCATGACTTGTCAATGGGAAGAACATATGTACAATATGGTCTCCGTATACATACCCCCGGCACTGCACCAGACCGCCTTCAGAGACCTGGGTAAATTCCTGTTAGAAGAACATATGTACAATATGGTCTCCGTATACATACCCCCGGCACTGCACCAGACCGCCTTCAGAGACCTGGGTAAATTCCTGTTAGATCTACCGGAGGGAGAACTGATCCAGGGCGGGGATTTTAACTCTGTTGTAGACGCCTCCGTAGATCGCAAGCCTCCCAGGGACGCGCACAGACACAATACCCTGAGGGACTTCTTGGATGCGATGGGATTGACTGATATGTGGCGGCTTAAACACCCTACAGATTGCCAATATACCTTCCACTCAGTGGCACACAATAGTCTGTCACGAATAGATTATTGACACTAGCAGCCCCCCCCCCCCGAAAAAGTGAGTGCAGTGGAACATCTATCACGTGGCATCTCAGACCACTCCCCGATACACCTCAACTACACAACGCATGTGCCCACTCGGCGACGGATCTACCCACTGTACCCAGGATATCTCCAAACCCCCAGCATAGCTAAGGCCCTAAAGAAATCCACCGAACAGTATTTCGCAGAAAACACGCACTCTGTAGAATCGCAGAGCATACTATGGGAGGCCTACAAGACTGTGATCCGCGGACACGCCATCTCCACCATTACCAGACACGCTCGAGAACGTAGGGAACACTTAGATAAACTGGAAACAGCATCACAAAGGGCGGAAGTAGTGCACGCAGAAACACCCACTGACGCGACAACACAAATCCTAGCACTGGCGACCCAGGAATATAGGGCATACGCATGGGAACTAGCGAAAACTAAGCAAATACACACCTTACACAGAGTATATGAGCTAGGAGACAAGACGGGGAAGATGCTGGCTTGGTTGGAGAAAAAGGAGAGAGCAAATAGATGCATCGCACAGCTGACACTAGGAGATAGCAGCATCTCCACTGACCCCCAGCTTATTGTAGAGGAGTTAGCAACCCATTACGAACGGGTATACACGTCAAGAGCCAGGGACGAGGCAGACTACATCACACACTTCTTACAAAATATAGACTTACCAGCGTTGCCACTGGAAGATATGCAGATGCTTGAAGCAGACCTTAAGGCTGAAGAATTGGGATTAGCACTAACGGCCCTTCACACGGGGAAGGCCATGGGACCCAATGGTTTGCCAGTAGAACTTTATAAAACAATATCAGGCACCATCACACCGCACTTGCTCGCTATGTATAATGACTGCCGAGGGCAGGGAACCCTGCCCAAAGATCAGAGACTAGCGACGATCGTGGCAATTCATAAACCTGGCAAACCTGTGACACAGCTGTCATCCTACCGCCCGATCTCACTGCTAAATGTAGAAGCTAAAATATTGGCGAAGGCGCTGGCGGTTCGGCTGCAGCCATACCTTACCACCTTGGTCCACCCAGACCAGTCCGGTTTTATGCCTGGCTGCAACACCGCCCTCAACCTACGGCGCATGCATGGCGTGATGGCCCGCATACCCTTGATAAGAGAAAACGCGGCCATCCTCTCACTAAACGCCACAATGGCGTTTCACCTGGTCGAATGGCCGTTCCTTTTTGCAGTACTTCGGAAATTGGGATTTGGTCCCAAATTCTGCGGATGGATTGAACTGTTATATACGGCACCGCTGGCGCATGTGGTAGCGAATGGCCATATTTCACGGGAATTCCGGCTGGGGAGGGGAACGCAACAGGGTTGCCCGCTGTCCCCTCTCCTTTTCGCTCTTGTGCTGGAACTTCTGGCCGCATGGTTGAGACAGGAGCCGCAAATTCGGGGGATACGGTGGGAGGCAGATTAGGAAGACCGGGTCTCCCTATATGCCGACGATGCACTAATATACCCAACATCCCCGGCAGAATCCCTGAGGGCCCTAATGGACATTCTTGCGCAGTACGGGACAATGTCCGGGTATACCATCAATTGGTCAAAATCACTCTTGTATGTGCTGCACGGGCCTACACCCGACCTACCCCCGGGATGCACACTCCAAATCGCGAGTAACAGGTTTAAATATCTGGGGATATACGTCACCCCGCAGGACGATGGGTTCATGACAGAAAACCTAATAAAACTCCTTACGAGGCTCAAGGCAGACGTCGACAATTGGCGGACTCTTGCGTTGACACTGCTGGGGAGGGCGGCATTACTTAAAATGTTGGCACTGCCCAGGTTCCTCTACGCCCTCCAAAACACCCCTTTCCTGGTCCCTCTTTCTTATGTTAAGGCCATTGAAGCGGAAGTCACTCGGTCGACCACCCCGTATTGCACAACGCAAGCTGGTACAAAGCTGGTATGACTGTGGCATTGCCCTACCAGCTGTGAAACTTTACTACTGGACCTCACAATTGGCGATCATAAATCAATGGCTGCATGTCCCCCATGAAGAACCAGCATTCAGGCTAGACAGGGCTATCCTTCCTGCACAAAACCTGATGAAAGCTTTCTACACTAATAAAAGAAAACATACTCACAGGTCCCACTGCACACACAGTTAAAATATGGCACACTGCGCAGAGGGCGCTGGGATGGGAGGGAGTGCTAACACTTGCCACGCCACTTTGGGAGACTCAACGGCTCGGCACCCTAGTGAACACCAGGGGATTCAGACAATGGGACCTCATTAGTATCTCAAAGATTGGCGACCTCTGGGTGCAAGGAGAGATCCTTACTTTCGCGACATTACAAGCCAAGTATAACATGGGTGACACAGAACGTTATCGGTACTTACAAATTAGGCACGCCCTCCAGGGCGCAATCCCCCAGGACACCACACTGGCTGATTCCTCACCCCTTGAGGATAGAATCCTAACTGACTACATGGACAAAAAAGCTATTTCACAAACTTATAGAAAGTTACTTAATAATCAACCCAAACACACACTGCTTCATCGGGCCAAATGGGAAGCGGATCTGGGAGACATTGATGACACCGACTGGTTGAGCGCACTGGCGTCGGCCCGTGAGGCGGCGATCCCGTCACGACTCAAGCTGATACAGCTCAAGGTACTACACCGGGTGTACTACTCCGGTACCCTCTAACATATGCTAGGGCGCGCAATGGATCCTTTCTGCATTAGAGGTTGTGGGCAAGTGGTCCGGCAAGACCCCCGGTGTTGCACATCTGCCAACCTACTGACCTAAACCTAGCGCTACAGAATTGGGCTACACTGGGCATGACCATCGCCAAGCGAAACATTGCCAAACACTGGGGCTCAGGGTCACTGCCAACATTGATTCAGTGGGGCACAGACATGGACATAGCCATGGTGGCGGAAAAAGCGGTATACACTCACAGGAGCTGTCCCAAAAAATGGTCCAGAATATGGGGGAAATGGAATGAATCAAGAGGGAATATCTGCGATCCGCCACACGTGATTTCCACCTGTTAGACCCGGCCTCGTGGCGTGGTCCTCCCTAACCCGTAGCAACACCCTTCCGAGCTTACACCACAACAGACCCCCCCCCCCCCCCCCCCCGAGTCCCCCGTCCTAGCCAACCTTTCCCTCCATGTTAGTCCTGACCCTTCCCGGACTTCCCAGCCCGTGCCTCCATCTTCCCGGCTCGTAGGCCCTGTGTGCCCGCTTTTCGGCACCTAAGATGGCCGCCCGAGCCAACGCGGCCTAGGCCGAGAGGCACCACCCTGGCTGGAAGACAGAGCGCTCCCCGCGAGTGAGAAATGGAGGAGCAGTATCCTTCACACCTCCGACCTCTCCTCGAGAAGTGGGTTTCGATCGCCCCTCCAGCCGCCTGGAGGGCTGGCTCCACGCCTGCTGCGTGTCTGGGACTCCTCACGAACCCGACCTGAATGGATCAAGGGGCCGCGTGGCAGGAAACCCCAACAAGCGGCCCCCAGGTGCCAAGTCCCCTGCCGACCAGACTCCGGAGATCAAAGAGGAGCAGTCCTATAACTGGGGTTGCTCCGGGACTATCAAGAGATTCGATCTTGAAACGACGAGAGCCCTGCGGACGTGGTCGCGGCTCATTTGGCAGAGAAGGACTTCTGCTGGAACCACCTGAGCCCTGCTGAGTGACTCGCAGCTCCCCTGCAACTTGGAAACACCGAGCCCTGCTGAGTGACTCGCGCCTCCCCTTGCACCCTTGAAACACCTGAGCCCTGCTGAGTGACTCGCGGCTTCCCTGAAGAACGGAAGACCTCCAACCTCTTGCTTGAGCCCTGCTGAGAGACTCGCGGCTCCTTGACTCTCCTGGTCCGGCTGGACCCTGAAAGATCGCCCCGTATCGCCCGGCTCGAGGATTGAGAGCTGTGCGTTGGGTACGCAACGATATTGACAATAATCCCATAAGACTGTCCCGCTACCCTGACCAAGACTCTTTGAGCGCTTGTTCTACTTGTACTACCGGCTTTCTCTGACCATAAAGATCCCTTGAATCACGAGATAAAGAAAAGTCTTTAAGAAGCTACGTTGTGGTGTCTCTTTGTCGTGTGGTGCTTGTGTGGTGTGTACGATCCTAGATTCAAGACTCTTCCCCTGAGGAGTCTCCCTCCAGTACTTGTCTTCGTACCTAGGGAGGTGGGTCCCAGGGTGGTCAGGCACACTTCCTGCCCTCCCCTGAGGTCGCCTTCTAACACCACCCCAGCCCATGAACGAGATCCGAATCAAGGGACAGGGTTGTAGGTATAAATGGGAGACTGCGGGGAGGTCGGTACAGCGGAGAACGGCATTACAGACGTGGGGAAATGTTGAACTGACGATAATGATCTGTAATGTGTGAAATGTTTATGTTCATTGCTCAATCATATATACTTGGAGTGGATCACTGTTTAATATTATTCCAAATGTTGGTGATTGTACAAATGAGAAATGACAATAAAATGTTTTAAAAAAAAATAATTAAAAAAAAGATTGAAGCCACACGGAGATTTAATAAAGCTCAAGTTCACTTTAATGGCCGCTTGCCAGTAGGAAAACACTCCAGAACACCAGCATTCACGTAGTTGCCAGATGCGTTTCAGGAAACAAATCCTTTTATCAGTGGCAATTTTAAGAAAGAACAAGGGAAGGTTTCCTGAAGAACTTAGTGCATTAATACATAAGGATAATTTTGACTGTTGGGAAACGCACCCACTGAGGCAGCAACGGTGTGTACTACATCGCCCAGAATGCTGTGAGGCCACGCCCATTGGGGCAGGTGCGATATATTTGAACTTTACGTCACCAAAATCGTTTCCCTTGGTATTTCTGAAAATTGCCACTGATGAAAGGATTTGTTTCCTGAAACGGGTCTGGCAACTAAAAGGCAACAGGGTGTGTTTGCACACATGTCAACTCAGGCCCCGCCTCCTCCCTTCACCACTGTGCAAACACGCCACGTGGCGGTTGGGGATTAACCCCCCCTTGAATACTGAGGGTCTCTGGGGTGCAACTAGCCCACCAGCTACCTCCATTAAGTGCCACAGAGCTGTGTTGCAGAGAGGTGTAAAAAGGGGCATGGCCTCACAACACCTCTCTCCAACGCAGCCCCCTGGCGCATACTGGAGGTTCCTGGTGGGCTATTTGGCCCCAGGAAACCCCATTTTTCAAGGGAAATTCTTTCCCCATCTGCAAACGTGGCCCCTTCCACCATTTAAAAATAAATAAATAAATGTATGGCCCCGGGGACCCCATCCCGGGGACCTGGCCTCTCGTTGGGGACCGTGGGGGGGTCCCCAATCCCCCCACGGTCCCGCCGGCTCCCCATGTCCTTCGGGAGCCGGCATTGCTTTTCCACATGGGGGAGCTGCTAAGATGCAGCTCCCCGGGTGGAAAAGCATTTTAGTTTGAATTTTGAAAGAGAGAGCAGGTTTCCCTGCGCACTATTTCAAAATGCAAACCAAGTATGCAATGGCAGGGCGGAAGCCGCGAGGTTCCCGCCCTGCCATAGGAAAATTGTGTCCCGGGGGTGGGCACTCCGGGACACTGCACGAGCCGGCCCTGGGGGGGTGGCGGTGCCCAGGGCCATCAATGGCTCCAGTAGGGGGGCCGCGCGGCCCCCTCACATTTTCAAAGCCCCGGGGGGTAGTGGTCCCCGGGGCTGGGGGGGGGGTCTGGCACGGACCCCCAATCTAAATATTTAGAGACCCGGGGAGGTGGCGGTCCCCGGGGCGTGTGGGGGGCTTGAGCCCCCCCAACACAGGGTATTTTTTTAAAAACAAAAAAGCCACGGGCTGCGGGGGAGGGGGCAGTGTGCCCCCCGCAATCTCAATTAAGTCGAGCCCCGGGGGTGGCGGTCCCCGGTGCTGCGGGGGGCAGTGTGCCCACCCCACAAATCTCAATTAAGTCGAGCCCCGGGGGTGGAGTTCCCCGGGGCTCGGGGGACCTTGAAGGCCCCCCCAACATTATACTATTAAGCCCCGGGGCTAATTAACATCCAAGCGCGGGAATCAGCGCTTCGTTTTCTTTTTTTCTTTAAAATCGGCAGGATCCCTGTACCCTGCGCGGATTATGCTGATTTTTTAAAAAAATATATAGATTTTTGGGGGCCTTGTGGGACCCCCTGAGCAGGTCTAGGGGGTCAGGGTGTTTCTACCATGCCCCCTTTATGCGTTCTGCACGTTTTTTTTTCTGTTTTCACCGCAGCCATAGATAAATATATGTGATTTTAATTTTGATTTTCTCAGGAACTACTGAACAGATTTACACCATTTAACCAAAAGGCACGACTCTGAACCAAGGTCTACCTTTCTGCCAAATTTGGTGTAATTCCGTTCAGCAGTTCGGGCTGCAACTGCGACTAAAGGTTCCTATGGGAAATTGCATGGAGAAAAGTTTTGGGACCCCCCCTTTTTTCTCAGCCCCCGCTTGATGAATCACCCCGAGACTTTCAGGATAGGAGCGGACCGGAGCTGGCCATAAGTTTTGAAAATGTCGCGACAATTCGTCAACCGGCGCCAAAGTTATTCCAAATAGAATGTTGCGGATTTCCTATGGATGTTAGGTCCTAACTATAACTACCTACTGGCGACCGCCAAAATATATATATATATTTATTTTTTCACTGAAAAAACCATAGGTTTCAGACATGTTATAGTTAGGAATTAGCATTGAAAAAACCTTCGAAATTCACTGAAAAAAACATAGGTTTTAGGGATGTTATAGTTAGCTGGACATTTCACTAACAAAACCATAGAAATTCCTCCGTTATAGTTAGTTGTACTAACTATAACTCGCGCGCCGGCAATCCACTGCTGATGATGTCACATATTACATCATTCATGACATGGTCAGTGACATCACTGATGACATATCAAATGGGAGATGTCATCAGTGCCCCTTTTATACCTCTCTGCAACGCAACTCTGTGGCACTTACTGGAGTTACCTGGTGGGCTAGTTGACCCCCAGAGACCCTCAGGATTCAAGGGGATTCCCCAACTTAAAATAAGCCACACGGCGCGTTTGCACCCTTGTCACATCAGGCCACACCGCCTCCCTGCACCACTGTGCAAACGCACCCTGTGGCGTGTTTTAAGTTGGGAATTAATTCCACTTAAATCCTGAGGGTCCCTGAGGGCCAACTAGCCCACCAGCTACCTCCAGTAAGCGCCTGTAAGCGCCACAGAGCTGCGTTGCAGAGGTATAAAAAGGGGAGGCCCTCGGACCACTTCTCTGCAAAGCAGCTCTGTGGCGCATACAGGAGGTACCTGGTGGGCTAGTTGGCCCCCAGGGACCCCGCAACTCATAAATCAAGCCCGGGGAGGTGGCGGTCCCCGGGGTAGCGTGGGGAGGATTGGTGAGCTCCCTCACGCATTTTTTTCAGTGCCCCCGGGACCTGGCTCTGGCCTTAAATACAATGATGCGCAGGAGCCTGTACTTCGTTTTTTTTTTTTTTTAAATCTCAGCCGGATTAGCGACCCCAACCAATTTTTTTTAATGCTTTTTGGGGCCCTGGGGGCCCTTGTGGGACCCCCTGAGCAGGCCTAGAGGGCCAGTGTGTTTCTACCCTGCCCCCTTTTCTTGTTTTTTCACTGTGTTTCACTGTTTTATTGTGACTCAGTTCTACTGAGTCACAAGATAGCCGCCAACACTTTTGCCAAAGATATTGAGAAAACAAAAAAACGCTTTTCCTATGGAAACTAGGTCCAAACTAGAACTACCAACTGGCGACCACCAGTAGGTAATTAACACAAACCCACTCACTAACACCCCTCACTAACACCCCTCACTAACACCACCCCTCACTAACACCACCCCTCACTAACACCACCCCTCACTAACACCACCCCTCACTAACACCACCCCTCACTAACACCACCCCTCACTAACACCACCCCTCACTAACACCACCCCTCACTAACACCACCCCTCACTAACACCACCCCTCACTAACACCACCCCTCACTAACACCACCCCTCACTAACACCACCCCTCACTAACACCACCACTCACTAACACCACCACTCACTAACACCACCACTCAATAACACCACCACTCACTAACACCACCACTCACTAACACCACTCACTAACACCACTCACTAACACTCACTAAGAGTAGTCCTGACCTGTACTGAGGGCAGCTCCAGTCCAAAGACCTGGACTGCATTCTTAAGCACCATGGCATTGGATGCCCCCTCCTCTGTAGCCACTGTTGGCGGCGAGAGCATGCCAGTATCTGTTGGAAGTAGCCAGTCCACTGGCCTCCCCAAGTTCCCCATATCACTCCAAATTCTCCTAGGAGACATCCTGGGTTTGAAGAGTGTCCCCAGACCCCTCCCAATGGTCTCCTGTGCCTAGCACATCTTCAAAGTGCTGAGGCGACAACATAGAACCTAGGGTTCTGTCAATGTCGGAATTGGCGTTGAGCGATGTAGTTCCAGCTCAGTGTCGTCGGGGAAGAGTATCGGGCGTGCGCCACCGCTGGACATCGGCAACGTCACATGCACCGACTTCAGATCCGACGCTGGGGGCGGTCGTGATTGCAAGACCAGCATAGAACAAGATCCGGGATCAGATCCCTATTTCTCCACCGGTGCCTTGGCCGGAGTCAACTGTGTCAAATACAAAAGGGGCCCTTTCCAACTCTGCGGGACCCAAGGGATCACCAGCAAGGTTGCTCCGCTCAAATTCGGACCGCATAGCATCATAAAACTCTTTTTTGAGCGGGAGTCGCTCCGGCTCCCAGAAGGGGGGGGTTTGGGGGTTGCAGAGTCGACTGGCTCCACGTAACCATGCCTAGAGCTTTGATGCTCCTTAACTCTCTCGACGACCAATGCCAATTGAGGTGAAGATGAAGTCCTCTTGGACTTCTTCTCCTTATGCCTCTTCCCAGAGTGTCCCAATGACCTCAAGTGGGAGAAAGAGGACTTAGGGCTCCCGGAGTGGTTCAGCGACCTCCTTCTTTGATCGGGACTTCCACGGAGTCTCGCTGGACGGTGTCAACTGCCTGGCTGCGAAAAGATTCACATTGCACACTCCCTCAAGGTCTTCGGAGTCATAGCCCAGCAGTCCGAGCACGACTTAGTATTGTGGTTGCGCTTGAGACACCAAAGACAGATGTGATGGGAATTGGTGACCGACATGTTGCGCGAACAGGTCCCAAAAATCTTGAACCCTGTCTTCCTAGAAGACATCCCTTGCAGAGAAAGAAATGAACAGACATCCACGCGCCTGGGTGGTGCCTATATAGACACAGCGATGTCATAACAGACCCTAACGACCCAGACGAATCGAAGCTGAATAGAGCCACCTGATGTCACACGTAAGGGGTATTGCTCAGCCTGAAGCATGGGAAATTCAAAGGTAAGGGATCTGCAGCTAGAACTTTCTATCAGATAGGAGGAGTTTTTGGCCCACATGGACATCCGTAATGGGTCAACTATTTTAACACTTGTTTTAATACATTAAACAAAACTGTATCAGTATCAAAGTACAAGAATCTTATGCTTTACATCATTGGCAGGTATGTTATTCCTCCATACTTGTCCTTAGTAAGGCATATGTACACTATTAGGTATTAAAACATACCACAGAATATATACATTATTCCCAACATCATATTGCCAACTTGTGCATATTGTAGTGTTTTTCTTGTTTGGAATTGGAGGCATCTGTGACTTGGACTGTTTTTAAGATCCTATAATTCTAAAATGTTTAGAGATTTGCCGTGGTTTACCTCTCTTCATCACACTCTCAGGATGGGCCGAGCTCTGCGATCTTTCAGCTTGTTGGGGAAGACATGTGTGAGCCTCTTTACTGCAACCATCTATGGCAACAGGTGAAAGGAGGGCCGTTTTGACCACTACTAGAAGGTAGTTTTCAGTTGTTATGACTTCCCATTCAATCTGCATCTTTTTCCTTCTCATGTCTTTAGGGTAAGGAAGCCACAGATGTGCTTGCCTGCCCAGACACTTTCACAGTTTTGTTTAGTTTTTTAAGTTCTTCCTTTTGACTTCATGTGGCTGCATGCATCCGCCATTGCTTTTTGCACCTTACACATCCTCTCATCCTACCATGTTTCCTGCACTGATAAAAGATTCCCAGGAGAAAATATGTATCTAGAGATCGATTTACAATGCAGAAAACGTCACCCGTGGATCTAGGATCCATAGTAAAACCCTGCTACTGCCACTGCACAATGTTTGAGTTCGGCAATTTTCCAAACTATCCAGAACCCTACAGTCTTATGCCGAATACAGTGGCCCATCATCAGCGTCTGGCACTTTCCAGAGTGAGTCAGGCAGAAGATAAAAGTCAAGTTTTCGGGAGTTTGAAGGTTCTCTTAATCAAGTTTTAATCAGAATTACAAATAGGAAGGGTGAACCAGAATCCCTACTCATACCACATGTATTACCTTAGTTTTTTTAGGCAAGGCGTTTGATTGTAGTTGAGCGCTTTCACACTGAGTGGCTTCCTCTCAGTTGCACAAATGGTCTGTTGTAGTGTTTCAGAGCCTTCCTTCACTTCATCTCTCTGCATGGATAACGCATGGAAGGGAGTCGATGAAAAAGGTGCAGCTCTTGCAAAGGCACAAGTGTCTTCAGGGATTGGAAATAAGGATTTATTCCCATCTGAGCCATTGACAATCACATCAAGTTCATTCTGGAATAGAAGGATAGTAGCAGCATGAAATCGATATTTGGCATCATTGACATGCATTTATTTCAACAGTAGCCATCATTTTGTAATTCCACTCTCCCAATAAAACATGTCACACAGCAAACAAAATGTATATTTTACTAGTGAAAAAGCCAGTTTCATTTTTGTGTATGAAAACCAAACCAAGCCTGGCACAATTCTTTAAAGGTGATTGGTTTCTACTGAACAGAAAGTGCCAAACAATTCCCTTCATACCAGGCTGCAGCCTACATATGTACATGTACCTATATAGTGCAACCCTGCTGTGAAGCAACAGGAGGCAAACCCAGGAATATGTCCCACAAATGTTAGCAATAATCAATAATAGTGTATGTTGCTTCTGGTGGTGTGTGGCAGCACTCTTTGAATAGAAATGTATTTTTTTTGCAGAGCTGGACAGTCGGTCAGACGTTCTGTCCTTGCAAAAGATTTGTGATCGGTTTTGTTAGAATAGACTTTGCAAACCTCTTTTCAAACCTCTAATCCATGCTTGTATTTTATATGCAATCATTGCTATGAACGGAACAAGCATCTTAACGTAAAACCTAAAAGAAGTAGTTACTTAGATTGGAAATGAATCTTCTGGTGGATACTCTAGCCATCTACAGATTTCTTGAGGCTTTAATCACATCCAGGTGCCAGACTGGATCAGAAACATCAAAATAGCTCCCCTGAGCCAGGAGGTAGCGCTAGACCCAGGATCAGCACCAGGTACCACAGCATCAGCATCAGCATCAGCTACAACCCTAGACATGGCATCATTAGCGCCACTCAAGTGCCCAACCCACACATCAACATCAGTTCCTCATGTACTTTTTTCATACCCTTAGAGGGTGACAAGATTGACAATTCCATGCAGTGTACCAAGACTGAGTGGGAACTTTAGGAATGGAACTATGATCATTCCTGAGAACAGAGAGGTGGATGGGATTGTGAGGAATCTGGAGGTAGAGTATCCACCAGAAATATAGTTACCATAGGTAAGGTACATGTTCTTCTTATCGATAACTGCAGATTCATCACCTCTTGAATCAATGCCTAAGCAGTATTGCCCTAATAGTGGGTCTAAGGAGATTGCCAAACTAAAACATCATGCAGAGGATTTCAAGTGAAATGGCCATCTCTGCAGACTTCTAAATCCATGCAATAATGTCTGGTGAAAGTGTAGATGAAAGCCCACATTGCAGCTGACATATCTAGGACCAGAACGCCTCTGTACAATGCCAAAGTAACTATGCTCCCAGATGTCCTCATGTTTAGAGAACCCACCAGGTGTTTGAAAACCAAACATATCTCATAAACTTAAGCCCACAGTTTCATTACTTACTGACACAAGGGACACAGAACCTCATAAGGAGTAGTTTCTGTCCTGTAACTCCAGTTCTGTAGTAGGGGTATCTCTGTTATAGTCATAATCTAGTGAATAGTCCCGCCCATGTGCGTGGACCCGGCAATCAAAAATAATCTCTTAAGTTGTCAAAATAATGCAGAAACTGCAAAGACACTTAAGAGAGAATTTAAAGACAAATAATGCAGCCTATATCCACAGGCTACACGGTCCAGTACTTCAACTAGAAATTCCACCAAAAAACACCACACACAGCACAGCCAGCCAGTTTCTACCATAGAGAAACTTACCTCCCCCAGTCAAAGACTCTGGAATGAGAGAGAGGAAGGTAGGGACAGACAAGCCCCATAGGCTGCCATTATGTGGTTTAAATAGGATACTGTGCCTTTAAGAGAACTTTCCAGAACTTCTCCCAGTATCCCAGAATGCATAGCAGGTCCCTCTACTTTCAGTTCTTTTTGAAGGCGAAGCACGCCAGACCTGTCGCATTCTTTACATGATGAAAAATCTCCACCGGGGAGGAGGGCGGGCGCTTATGACTATAACAGAGATACCCCTACTACAGGACTGGAGTTACAGGACAGAAACTACTCCTTCTGTAGTAGGGGATCTCTGTGTATAGTCATAATCTAGTGAATAGAATGGCAAGCCCCTACCCACACCAAAGCGGCGGTGGAGAACATAACGCCACTACTGTGCGAACAAATTCCGCAGCGAAGCCTGCCCAACCTGAGCGTCTGCCCTGGCGTCAGTGTCCAGGCAGTAATGCTTAGCAAAGGTATGAACCGACTTCCAAGTGGCTGCCTTGCAGATTTCAGCAATCGGCACGTTACGGAGCAGAGCCGTCGTGGCAGCTTTGCCCCTGGTGGAATGAGCCTTAGGCTTACCTCCTAAGGTCTTATTAGCCTTTTGGTAACACAATTGTATGCAGGACACAATCCACCTAGAGATGGACTGCTTAGAGGTCGCAAGACCCGTCCTGACCGATCCATAATTGATGAACAACTGGTCAGACCTACGAATATCTTTGGTTTTATCCAGATAAAATTTCAACACCCTCCTAACATCCAGGGAATGGAGAGACCTCTCCGCTGGGGATGAAGGGTTCTGAAAAAACGTAGGCAAAGTTATAGTCTGGTTGACATGAAAATCAGAAATAACCTTGGGAAGAAATTTAGGGTGAGTACGCATAACAACCTTAGCAGCATGAAATAAAGTACAAGGTTCATTACAACACAACGCCTGAATTTCACTCACCCTGCGGGCCGATGTAATGGCCACGAGGAACGCCGCCTTCCAGGACAGGTGCTGCAACGAAGCCTTATGAATAGGTTCAAAAGGCTCCTTCATCAATCTGGACAGCACCACATTCAATTCCCATGAAGGCGAGGGAAGCCTGACAGGAGGTTCTTCAAACCTTCCAGAAAATCTTTGATCACAGGGATCTGGAAAAAGGAAGTCTGTGAAGGGCATTTCCTGTAGGCAGTCAATGCAGCAAGATGTACCTTAATGGAATGGACATTAAGGCCAGACTGCGCCAAATGTAAAAGGTAAGGAAGGATGACATCTTCCTTGCAGGTCGTAGGATCATGGTTCTTAGACTGGCACCAGATACAAAACCTCTTCCACTTGTAAGCATATGAAGTCCGAGTGGAAGGTCTCTTAGACTCCTTCAGTATGTCCATGCAATCATCGGGCAGATTCAGATGGCCATATTGCACTATCTCAGGAGCCATGCCGCCAAACTCAAAGACGAGAGGTTGGGGTGTAACATCCGTCCCCCGAACTTCGTGAGAAGGTCCGGCCTGCACGGCAACCGAATGTGAGGAAGGAGAGACCGGTGAAGTAGGTCCGTGAACCACCACTGCCTGGGCCACTCCGGGGCGATGAGTATCATCCGAGCTCTGGACCGTGCCAGCTTGATGAGCACCGCCGGAATCAGGGGAATGGGAGGAAAGGCGTACAGAAAGCTGTTCGTCCAGTTGATCCATAACGCATTCCCCAGCGTCCCCTGCTGGAAGTACCTGGAGGCGAAGTCTCTGCACTTGCTGTTTTCGGCGGTGGCGAACAAATCTACGTCTGGAGTTCCCCACCTTGCGAAGACTTCTCCTAGCACTTCGTCGTTTATGACCCATTCGTGGTTTTCCTGAACCAGTCTGCTCAGTGCGTCTGCCTGAACATTCTGCACACCTGGTAGATGGGTGGCCGTTATCGTCAGTCCTCTGGCTAGGAGCCAGTGCCAGATCGCCTGCGCCTCCTGTGACAGAGTGCGCGATCTCGAACCCCCCTGCTTGTTGAGGTAATGCATCGTGGTGGTATTGTCCGTCTGTACAAGCAGAGTTGGTCTGGAAGGACGGAAGAAAGGCCTTCAGGAAATTGATGTGATACGTGGCCTCCATCGGTGACCACGTGCCTTGAATCTGTAGAGTCCCGGAGTGCGCTCCCCATCCCAGAAGAGACGCATTCGTCACGACAGTCTGCGTGGGAATGTCCTTGTGAAAGGGAACCCCTCTGAGGAGATTCTCCGCCGAACACCACCACTTCAGAGACTGAAGAGCATGCAGCGACAGGCGAATCTTGTCGTCCCAAGATCCTTTCCTCTGATCCCACTGGTCCTCCAAGCACTCCTGCAGCGGTCTCATGTGCAGCCGTGCGTGTGGCGTCAGGAAGATACAAGAGGCCATCGATCCCAGTAGAGAAGACACCGTCCTCACTGTTGTAGATGGAGTCGTCATAAGAGCCTGAGCCTTCCGAAGGAGTGATAATCGTCGCTCTTCCGAAGGAGACACGCTTGCTGACAGCGTATTGATGGAGGCTCCCAAGTACTGTATGCATTGGACCGGAGTCGGGACAGACTTGGCCATGTTGATGTGCAGCCCCAGCTTGTTCAAGAGAACGCACGTCTTCTGGAAGTGTGCTCGCGCTTCCGAGAAGGAGGATGCCTTGATCAACCAATCGTCCAAGTACGGGTAGACGAACACCTTGTTCTTTCTCAGGTGCGCTGCTACCACCGCCATGCACTTCGAGAACGTTCTTGGCGCAGACTTCAGTCCGAATGGGAGTACTGTGTATTGATAGTGATTGGTGCCAACTTGGAACCGCAGGAACTTCCTGTGTTTGTGTGCAATGGGCACATGGAAGTAAGCATCCTGTAGGTCTATAGCGCATAGCCAGTCTCCCCGTTGCAACTGAGGGTAAATCTGATGCAACGACAGCATGCGAAACTTTTCTCTGCGAATCCATTTGTTTGCCTGTCGCAAATCCAGAATGGGCCTGAACTCGTTCTTGTCCTTCTTGCGAACCAGAAAGAAGGACCGGGAGTCCAGACCTCTTCCTCTCTGAGACAGAGGTACGTCTTCTATCGCCCTTTTCCTCAACAGGATATCCGCTTCCGCCTGCAGCTCGCGCAGCTGAAACTGCGAGCTGACCGGTGGAATTGCTGGAGGAGTGCTGGTGAACCGAAGACTGTATCCATTGCAAACAATATTCAGCACCCACTTGTCCTGAGTAATTTTTCTCCACTCTGCCAGAAAAAATTGAATGCTTCCCCCTACCGGAGTGGGTAACAGATCCGGGGGAAGTAGGTTCCTAGGGCCTAGACCCAGCCTGGCCCTTGGGCGCTGGGGCCGATTGCTGGCCACCTCTGCCCTTCTGGCGCTTCTGGAACGGCTTACGGAACTGGTGTTGCTGTTGCGATTGCCCCGAAGCCTGTCCCCGTCCACGGCCTTGCCCGCCGAACCGCCGTTGGAAAGGGCGGTACTGCTTCTTGGTCTCTTTAGGCTTCTCCAGGCCCACAGCCGTTAGCGTCTCGGCCTCCGCCTTCATGCGGGCCATCTCATCGTCCGCATGCTTCCCGAAGAGGGTCTCACCGGAGAACGGTAGGTTGGCAACCCTCTGCTGTGCGTCCGGTTTCAGGGACGTAAGCCTGAGCCATGCGTGGCGCCGTTGTTTGATTCCGTGGCAAAATCCGTGAGCAGCCAACAGGGAAGAGTCTGCTGCCGCGCTGATAATCTGGTTGGCCACCAGCATCCCCTCACTCAGCACTTCCATGAAGTCTTCACGCTTGTCCCGCGGCAAATGCTCCGCAAAGCGCTCGAGGGAATCCCAGAGGGCGAGGTCGTACCGGCCCAACAGCGCCGTGGCACTCGCAGCTTTCATGGAGGTAGCGGAAGTGCCACAGACTTTCCTCCCCGCTGAATCAATCCACCTTGACTCCTTATCCGGGGGAACCGTGGAGGACGGAGTGGTGGCATGCTGCTTGCGGGCCGCCGTCACAATGACGGAGTCAGGAGGAGGTTCCGTTCTCAAAAAGGCCGGATCCGAATCGGGAGCCCGGTACTTCTTCAGTAATCTTGATGGCGCCGCCCTCGTCACCGCAGGGGTGAGAAACAGGGCCATAGCCGGTTCTTCCAGGCCCGGCACCGGAGGCAGGAGAGGGCGAGATAGGTGTTTTTGATGTAAAGTCTCAAAAATGACTGACGTTTTCGGGGTAGGCACCGTCAGGGAGATGCCCAACTTCGCAGCTCCCCGTAAAAGGACGCCATGGAACGCCACCAGGTCATCTATCGGGGACACTCTCGTGTCCGGTGACCCCGATAGGGTAGGAGAATAGTCCCTGGTCCCAGAGGACCTCGTCTGTGAGCGAGATTCGCGCCTCCTACGGCGGTGTCTTGACCTCGTGGATGATCTGCGTCGCGATCTCTCCCTCCTTCCAGAGCGAGAGCGCGACCTGCCCGCTCGTGGCCGCTCCTTCGGTTTTCGTGGAGGGGTCTTCCTCGGTTCCCCACGGGGTTTCGTCGGTTCCTCACGGGGTTTCGGTTTTGGGGTTCCCTTAGGAGGAACAGGCAGGGACGGCAGGGAAGTGGACCTCGGAGGAGGAACATTCGGCTGCGGGGTGGGCCCATGTGGAGGGACCGGAGGTGGAGGAGGGTCTCCTGAAGGCAGTGGCGGTTTGGGTGGAGGATCCTCCTTAGGCACAGGGGGAGGGGTCGGAGTCCTGGGCCGAGACGGAGTGTACACCTCTGAGTACACCGAGCCCGGTGACCCTTTAGGCGAAGGGTGCGGAGAGCCAGCCCCATCAGCAGGTGACCGCTTCCTCTTGCGTCCTCCACTTGAAGCAGCGTGACTTCTGGGACTAGAATCCCTCTTGCGCTGTTTTGGAGAGGCTGACCGACTCCTAGACGCTGACCGCTGTCTGCTGGACGCAGAGCGACGCTTTTCGGGCGTCGAACGACGCTTCCTCGACTCCGGCGTCGATCGCCGTCCCCTCGGCGTCGACCCTCTTTTCCTCAGCGTCGACCATCGACTCCTCGACGTCGACTTCTTCTTCCGCGACGCCGTACGCCGCCTCCGACGTCGAGCGTTCCGTCTTCGACGACGAATGTCGCCTTCTCGATGCTCTCGACGTCGAGGAGCCCCTCGACGTCGACCGGTGCCTCGACGCCGATCGACTGTGTCGCCTCGACGCCGATCAACGGTGTCGCCTCGACGCCGATCGACGGTGTCGCCTCGACGGCGATCGACGGTGTCGCTTCGACGGAGAGTGTCGATGCCGCTTCGACGGCGAGCGTCGATGCTTGTCACTGCGCCTCCGGCGTCGGTAGGAAGACCTCGACGTCGACGAAGATGATGACGTCGACGGTGGCTTCGACGGCGACTTCTCCATGATCTTCGACGTCGAGCCATCACGCCGTCTCGACCCGGAGCCCCGGGGAGAAGGGGAGCACACCGCCGTCATCCCTCTCGACGTCGTCGTCGATGCAATCGACGTCGACGGAGACCGGGACCGTTTGCTGGACTTCCTGCCTCCGGGGAGCCCCCCAGAGGCCTCAGCAGAGGCAGAGGGAGCCTTCCCAACCTGCCCAGACTCACCTGCAGCCTGCAGACGCCTCTCCTCAAGGCCAGAAAGCCTGATCTTCATCCTGGCCCTCAGAGTCCGAGCAGTAAACTGCTGGCAGATGGCACAATCCTCAGGGACATGATCTTCAGGGAGGCACACGATGCAGACATCATGGGGATCACCCTTGGCCTTCTTCCTCCCACATGCTGGGCACTTAACAAAAAGGCCAGGCATTTTAGAGCCCTAAAACGCCTAAAACAGCACAAAACAGGAGAAGAGAACACCAAGAAGTAAACTGCAACACTTTTAGAATTCAAAAGTGTCCAAAAAAAACCCAATAAACCCTTGAAAAAGGGAGAGCTCAATGCCAGGGTCCTGTAAGCAGGAGCCGGAAAAAAGAACTGAAAGTAGAGGGACCTGCTATGCATTCTGGGATACTGGGAGAAGTTCTGGAAAGTTCTCTTAAAGGCACAGTATCCTATTTAAACCACATAATGGCAGCCTATGGGGCTTGTCTGTCCCTACCTTACTCTCTCTCATTCCAGAGTCTTTGACTGGGGGAGGCAAGTTTCTCTATGGTAGAAACTGGCAGGCTGTGCTGTGTGTGGTGGTTTTTGGTGGAATTTCTAGTTGTAGTACTGGACAGTGTAGCCTGTGGATATAGGCTGCATTATTTGTCTTTAAATTCTCTCTTAAGTGTCTTTGCAGTTTCTGCATTATTTTGACAACTTAAGAGATTATTTTTGATTGCCGGGGTCCACGCACATGGGCGGGACTATTCACTAGATTATGACTATACACAGAGATCCCCTACTACAGAACCATGGTTATTGATGTATCCCATCACATGTTTCACATGAGGACGTAAACAGAGGGGGAGGGGTGACCGTTTTGTGTGAGGAGGTTTAAGGCAGGCCAGGAAGTAGTAGTCCTAATAAGGAGTAATGGGCTTCAAGGGGTATGAGAGGAAGCCTAAAATCTTCTGTCATCTACTATCTTTCTCTGGATAATGTTGCAATTTTTGTAGATGAATGATGTAGGTTTGGCAGAGTTTTTGCCAATCTCAAAAAGCATTTTGGGCTTTGAATATCTGAAGATTGCTGCATCCTAAGGCTGCTTATATGTTCTCTTTGCAATGCGATTAGGTCAGTGAATTAAATTTTTTTTAGCATCCTCTGTCAAAGGTCCTTTGCGGTATAGGTTGCTATACAAGCTGACCTTTATTTTTCAGGGTTCATCATGATCACAGTGCTGGAACACTACAGCTTGGTAGTGGATCAATTACGGTAGTGATGTGATCAGTCACTTTTGTGGGTTAGGTGGGACTTAAGTAGCTATCTTGAGGCATACTTCATTTAAGTTAATGCTTCTTATTTCAATGCCAGAAAAATGATAGCGCTCTGGCCTACACACACATTCAAACTGGGGTCTCATGATACATTTGCAGAGTACACTTACACTGCTGAATGGCATCAGTAATCTTGAGGTCATCGTTGAGATTCAGGAAGGGCTACGATGTTTATAATATTACTGGGAGACTTTGACTAGAAGATCTCTCTCCTGCACAAACTAGCGACAGAAAACAACAAACTGATATTTGAAGTAAAGTCCCAAATCAAAGTAGCGGTGAAGGGCATCGACTTTCAGTGGTCTATCCTATGGAAAACTCTACTGCAAGTTCACAAACACGATTATTTGGAGCTAATATTGCCCACAGTTCTCGGTTATGGTGAGAGTTGAGAAACGTAATCCACACTATACTACCCAATAAGAGTACTGACGGGTTGCAAACAATACATCGGAGGCAGCCAGAATGGATATCAACCTATAAAAATGCAGCAATAAAAGTACTTCACAGGCTTCCAGTTAAATTATGAGCAAACACAATAAAAGCAAAGTTGAATGCAGAACCCAACCAACAGTTTGAGTTTGAGTTTAAAATTACTTATAGAGCGCACGTCTACCAGCGGTTTCTTGGCGCTACAACTAACAGGATCCAGAGCTAAAAGAATGGGAGAACTGAAGGGGAGTTATTCAAAGGACTTCGTAAACAGAAAAGTCTTGAGGTGTTTACGGAATTGTGAGTACAAGGTGATGGTACGAAGTTCAAGGGGGAGGGAGTTCCAGAGGGTCGGGGCAAGGGTGGCAAATTTAGAGCCTCCCCACTTCTTTCTCCGGTAGCGTGGGATAGTGAGGAGGGACTGGGAGGACGGGCGTAGTTCCCTGGTGGGAACGTATGGGACGATCTCATAGGAGATGAACGCTGGTGCCAGGCCAAGTCGGGCCAGAAAGGTGATGGAGGCGAGCTTGAATTGGACCCTGGCTCGCACCGGGAGCCAGTGTAAGGATTTTAGAAGAGGGGTAGAGTGGTGGAATTTTAGGAGATTGAAGGCCAGGCGGGCCGCCTGGTTTTGTATCTGCTGTAGGCGTCTGCAAGCTATATGCAGGGATACCGGCATATAGGGCGTTGCCGTAATCCAGGCGGGACACCACCATGGCCAGGATGATGAGTTTGAGAGCGGAGAAAGTGAAGAAGCGAGACACCCTGCGTATAGTGCGCAGTGAAAGAAAAGAAGAAGATACCACAGAGCTAACCTGGGAGTGAAGGGTGAGTTGAGAATTGAGTTTTATGCCTAGGGTTTTGACAGAGGAAGAGGGTGTGGGAGAGGGGCCAAGAGAAGGGGGCCAGAAGAGAGAGGACCAGGGGCTGGATGAACCACCCGTCAACACCAGTTCGGTCTTGTCGGGATTGAGTTTGAGGTGATTGTGGTTCATCCAGTCCCTGATATGGAGCATGACAGATTGAAAGTTTAGATCAGAAGAGGGGGAGGAGGATAGATTGAAAACAAGCTGGAGGTCATCCGCATAATTAAATACGGCGACCTCCATCTGTTGAAGAGAAAAATAAGAGTGGCGACATACAGATTAAACAAAAGGGGGCAGAGGGAAGAGCCTTGGGGAACCCCGCACTGAACTTTCCGGACGTCCGCTGTAAAGTCACCCAGGCGAACGGCCTGGGTGCGGTCGCTCAGGAAGGAGGATAACCAGACCAGGGCGGTCCCCCCGATCCCAGCCGCCTTGACACGGGACAGCAAGATGGTGTGATCCACCGTATCAAAGGCGGCTGAGAGATCTAGGAGCACAAGGGCCTGGTGCTGATTGGTATCCATACCCTCCCTGAGGTTGTCCAGGACCGAGATGACAACGGACTCCGTGGAGTGTGCGGGGCGAAAGCCGGCCTGGCGGGGGGCAAGGGCTCCATGCATCTCCACAAAGGAGCTCAGAGCGCAGGTGACATGGCGCTCGAGCACCTTAGCCAAAAATGGCAAGAGGGAGATGGGGCGGAAATTGGCAGGGACAGAAGGGTCTGCCCCGGGTTTTTTCAGAATGGACACAATAACCGCGGACTTCAAGGGGTTTGGAACTACGCCTTGAGTAAGAGAGCTATTGAGGAGGTGAAGGGGGGGGTCTGGGCAGGTAACAAAGATATGGCGGAGGATGTGGGCCGGACAGGGGTCAAGTGGGGAGCCAGACTTGACCAAAGGCACTAAGGAGGTCAGACGTTCCCTAGTGATGGGGGGGGGGAGGGCGATAAGTTCACCCTTGGGAGGGGGACATTGGGGGTCAACAAAGGAGGGGGAAGGGGGAGGGATGTTGGCCTTGATGGTAGCAATTTTATGAATAAAATAATTGTTGAGGGAGAGGCAGAGTTCTTTGGATGGGGCGGGTTTGAGGGTGGTTCTGTCCGAGAACGCCAGGTTGTGGACTATAGTGAATATCTCCTTAGATTGGTTTTCCGCGGCTAATATTTTGGAGGAGAAATATGATGTTTTAGCCTCCAAGATGTCTTTTTTATACTGGGTAAGGATGTTAGTATACTCCAGTTTTAAAGTGGGGAAATAATTCCTCCTCCAAGCCCGCTCCGCGCGGCGTACTTTTAGTTTGGTGGCCTTAAGCTCTTCATTGAACCACCGATTGGCGTCCTTCTCACGTTTGGAGGTGATGCGCTTGAACGGGGCCACAGAATCGCGGCTTGAGGAGAGCCAATGGTCTATGGCGTCAACCTGGGAGAGAGTGGAGAGGCCCTGCAGGGAGGGGAGGGAGGAGGTAAGAAGGGAAGAGAGAGTTTCTAGATAAACTCGGCCCCATGATCGAAACCAGGTGTTTTTGGGGCGGGGGGTTTAGCTGGGGGGTGAATAGGAAGGGAGAATGAAATCAGGTAGTGGTCGGACCATGAGCAAGGTGAAATAGAGAGAGATTCCACAGGGCAGTTCAGGGACCAGATCTGGTCAAGCGTATGACCTTTCATGTGGGTGGGAGAATGAACATGGGATGTGAAATTGAGGGATTGGAGGGTTTCAGAGAATTCCTTCGAGGACGAACATTCAGCAGGGTCGGAGGGCCAGAAATTGAAGTCGCCAAGAAGCAGGATGGAGGAGTTATTGACTGTAATAGTAGCCAAGACTTCCAAGAAGTCAGGGAGAAACTGTAGGGGGGTTTGAGGAGGACGGTAGGTGAGAAAGCAGGTCAGGGGGGGAGAAGTGGAGGTGGTGCGGATCACCAGAAATTCGGTGGTCGCGATGTCAGGCAGTGGTAGGATTTGAAAGGGAAGATCGGCACGTGCGATGACCGCCACGCCACCCCCGGCTGTGCCAGAAGAGCGGTCCGCCCTGAGGGCATAGTAAGCGGCCGGTAAGGTGGATAGTAGGGCGGGGAGGGAGTCATCGCGGAACCAGGTCTCCGTTAGGAAAAGGAGATCCGGGGCATGGAGGTCAAGGAGGATCGAGAGTTCATGCGCATGGGCGACAGCGGACCGGGTGTTAAGATAAAAAGCCGTAAGGGCTTTAGGGGTTGATGGAGGAGCGATGCTACAAGGCAAGAGGGAGGGGCCATCTATAGGAAAGGGGGTGTGAAGGGGGGCGGTGGGGGGGAAGACCAAGGGAAGAAATGCGAGAGCAAATGGAGGGTGTAATGGGCCAGGGTCCTTGGAGGCTATAGTTTATAGGTTATACTCCTAAAGATGGCACTGTTTTGTCTGGCCATAAATTAAAGGCTTGAGGCACTTTGGATAGGAATCGTCCCCTTACCTTTTATTATATTACAACCACTAAATATTGATCCCAGCCAAAAAGGGCATCTCCATAAACGTTGCTGTATGATTTCACAAGGTGATACAGGTCATTTTATGAAAGCCTATTAACAAAAGAACTCACTGGAGATGACAGGGAAAGATCCCTTGATGATGCCCCTGGTAATTTATCATCTTTATCAACCAGGGGATTGGAAGGATCATGATAAACAGTAACAGGACGTCTGATGCTTTGCTCCGGGATTCTAGAAAGATAGAAGAATACAGAATGAGATCACAAGAATATATTGTGGGGTGCCAATGAGACAATCTGTATTTTAAGAAGAAAAAAAGGAGTAAAAGAAGAAAACAGCCTTAAACACCAAGTACAAACCGGATTAATGATTTTATTGAATTTAATATACCAGCATTTATCAAAGTGCAGTATTTTATTCTGCAGTGACTGACAAAGACATCTTCTGAAAATCGAGGAAAATGTATCAAATACTATACAAGAGGTACATTACTACTCGCCAATGTGCAGCTTTCATTCAGACTTAGACTGCCACGTTGTACACACCATCCAGCTGAAAAAGTTAGTACAACATGGAGAGAACGTATTTTTCGGATTCAAACGTTGAACAGACTGACAAACAAAAGTACCTGATCACGAATACAATTTGTATAAACAAGTGTCTTTTTTCTCCTTGCAGACGTTATTGGAGGTCATTGAACTGGCTAGCAAAATCAAAGCATTTAACTAGTCTCTTGAGTTTTGCTCAGCTGCACCAGTATGAAGGAATTCATTCCTGCACTCACTATTGACATTACAGATATCAAAGGACTTGCATGTAAAACCATCTGCAGCTCCTTGAAACATACTCGGACCACCCCACTTTTGAAGAAACATGGTGGTGGTGAGGACCTGAACCAGCCTTCATTTGATAAATAGTAGGAAGGCCAACAACGTTAAGAGAATGGCCTTTAACTCCAAGAGGTTGATAAGTGCCAGGTTTCCACCAGAGACCAGAGCCTCTCATATCTCATCTTCCAGGTGACCGCCTCAGCCCTGCAGCAATGCGTCCATCACCCCCGTAAGTGCTAGGTGTGGCAGAGCTAAGGTGTCTTATTAAGTCACATAGATCATCTTCAGTACATAAATATCAGACCACATAGGGGGTTATTAAAATCTCGTTTTCCCACTGGGGATATTGCGACCAATCTCTCTTCCATCTCCCCAATGCTTTGTCTTCCTTTATAACATCTTGATCAGCCTGAGGCTGTTATGTACTTTTGATATGTTGTGTGTATGCGATATGGTTTGTATGCAATCTTGGTATGTATGACGGTTTGATAGTTGTTTTTTTACATGAGGGACTGTATTGCGTATTTTGCTATCTGATTTTAATAACCCACTATGTGGTCTGATATTGATGTACTGAAGATGATCTATGTGACTTAATAAAATCTTTATATATTTGTACAGAAATTTCCTTGGTTTGTCCTGGGGGGCATTGTGCTATTTATTAAATGACCTCCTAGTTAGGCATAGGATTGAATGTTTTTAGGCAGGTTTTTCCTTTGACTTGTTATTATCCAGTCAGGAATAACCTTTTCTTGATGAATTTGATTGTTTTCACATATTTGGGTTTTGTCTCTCATAAAAGGTCTCTATTTATATGCCCTTTTTTTATTTTGTTTTTTTAATACGATTTTTGGAATGTGTTTTTAACCTGTATGCATTATTATAAATTTGGAGTTTTTAATTCGCCTATGTACTTCAATTAAATGTTCAATTCATCTAATGAATTATGAGCTCTTTATCTTTGTAACGTACCTGGTTGTCTCTTGGGGTACACATTTACAGCTAGTAGGGGATATAGAGGTGAAGTTGAGTGATCCTATAGTGTGCATTGCTGAGTATGATTTGGGTGAATGTGGTGATCCAAGAGAGTTCTTTCTTTGCCTTTATTCTTGTAACTTGTTGCACCACTGTTGCTTTAACAGGAGTTCAGCCTTATGGAGTCCCCTTCTTTCCTGGGCATAAGAGGAAAAGCACGTCTAGTCTTCCAGACTCTCCTCACGTCTCAGACAGCAGGTTCAGTCCACTTCTGATCTTCCACAAGCTCAGGAGTGTGCTGACAAAGGATTAAAAGGCTGTACTGAGCTTATGGTTTAAAGTCAGGAGAATATTGGCTATCACTCTGGAATTGCACCCATTTGGGATTCCCTGGGTATCCCAGAGTGTTTGAGGGATGGGTTGAATTTCCCACTAAGGAGATCTGGGATAGCTACCTGCTAGAAATGCAGGAGGTATTACCCTGGGAAGTTTTAAATGCCAAGACTGGGGACCCTATCAAGGTTGAAATATCTGCAGCTGACTTCAGGTCTTGCAAGTGCTGCTCAGGAGATTGGGGTGGCTAGACAATTGTGTTGACACAGGAGGATGTGAGACCTAACAGCAAGATTGTCGTATGGTATTGGAAGCTTTTGGATGCTGAGGATAAGAAAATGATAGCGCTGTATTCAATATGGGAAGGAATCATCTAGGAGACGAAGCTGCAACTTATATGGCAAACCACCTTGAAGTTATTGTACTCTGTGGTTAAATCAGCCAATCTCAAGAAAAATTACGTATTACCATTAATAGATTATACTGGATTCCCCAAAAGACTGCAGAGTTTGCCCAGGAACCGACCCACAAATGTAGAAGATGTGGTCTATTTAGAGCGAATGATGAACACGTTTTATTCCCTTCTCCTGGGATCAAGGGGTTTTGGGATGACAATGAGAACGTTGTAAAGGATATCTTGGGAGTCAATATTACGCTAAGCCTTCTGTCAGTTCTAATGGGGGTGAATATATCCTTGTGTAGTCTGTTGAGTAGAGCACAGAGGGGCCTCTTGCTTTACCTTGTGCTCCTTGTGCTCCTAGCCAGGAGGGAGATCTGTAAGCGCTGGACCGATCCATCGCCCCCATGAGCAACAGACCAACTTAAAGCAGTACACTGGACTTTCCGCCTGGACACTGAGGGTAAGACTGACAGGGAAAATAGGGTATGGGCTGAATTAGCCAGGTGGAGTGGTATATGTTGGTTACGGAATCAGTAGAATGAGATTTATGTCTGGCAACAGCTAGGAGGGGAGGGGGGGAATGACACCTGGGACACACTAACCATTGGGGTAAAGGGACCAGGGGATACACTAACCAATAGGGTAAAGGGTCCCGGGCCTACCCTTCCCACTCTGGCATTTTCAAGATGGCTGTAGTGTTCGACGAAACACAACTTGGGCTCTGAGAGATGGGGGTGTGCCTCGGGAATGTAGTATGGTGATCCTGTTCTACCACCACAGCTAACACCAAAATCGAATTTGTGGCAGTCCCTGTACTCTCAATAGCATCAGAGACAGAAGTCATGTAGACATGGTATACATAAGAATAGTTTGACATACTGCTTTCGCCCTTTGAACTGTACAACAAATGTTATATGCAAACCCAACAGATCTGTCAAACAGGCTGTGACACTGTAATGTCAAAAAGAGGCAGAATGGGAAACAGTTGAGAATGGGACACAAAAAAGGCCCTGCCCAAGTTTAAGTTAACATCTGAGTGTAACAGGGGAGGCCTACTTGAATTGTGCCCCAAGTGTTGTCCGATAAACCATAGCAGACCTGTCAAACAGGATTTGTCATTCGAGCAGGATTTGATACTTTAAATATCAAAAAGGATCCTCAAAGTCCGCCCTTGCATATTCTATCACTTATTTTTAGAGTTTTATATAGCGCGACTAGACCCGAGACATCGGATATTAGAGCGCTTTATGCGAGCACCAGTTTCATTACAGATGTACACATTCACTTTTTTAGGTCTTGGCTAGCGTAGGCTGCGCACATGCGCAGTCTCGCTGGCGAGATTTAATGACTTGGAGTAGCGAGGTTAAGCCCTGCCCCTCTTCTCTATTGGCTGGCCTCCTAAACTGTGGCCAGTCATTGGAGAAGAGGTCCCAGTGACGACATTCTTTTGATCTAAGCCCCGTCCCTTTCGGATTGGGAGGCGTGTTTTTTACTTTGTTTCTCCCCTCTTCTCCATTGGCTGGAATCCTAAACGGTGGCCAGCCATTGGAGAAGATGTAAACAACAGTCAAAAACAAGCCCTCCAGTCCGAAAAGGATGCGGCTTAGATCTGCTGTTACTCACGCTGCACTTTTTTTCCTGCAGGAAAGCTCTTTATTCGAGTCTCCCCCAACCACCCCCCAAGAAAAAACAGAACACATTTTACTTTAAACCCGTTCTAATCCAGGCAACTGCTATCGTTATACTTGTACGGTTGGTGCGTCATTTTGTTTTCAAGCAATTTTGCTTTGATCACTTAATATGTCGATCCTGACAATAACTGAAAAGCTACAACAAGATTTCAAGAGCGGGACATTTCCCTTAGGTGTGTGAAAAGGCAAAAACATCGGGCAAGGAAGTGCATTGTTCTTGCAATCCCATGTGCAACACCGGAGATAGGATCCGGGAGCCTTGGAGAGCACGCTGAGGCACACATGTTGTGCAGAATGCGTAGCCAGGCTTGAGTGGCAGCGGTGACACTGTGCACACGCGCAGCCCAAAGCGGGAGTGCTGCGTCCGGTGGGTGGCGCTGCTGCCGTGGGACAAAATTAGTGATGGTAATATAGTGGATGTGCCCCCTCCCCAGGGCCTCCTCTGGTTGGCGAGTGGAGGGCGCCGGCCTGGGGTCGGGTCACATGATATTGTCTTCGCGCCACTTTCGTAAAGCTCCTCTGCAGCAGGCGGCTCTGGTACGTGTAGCATGTATGTGAGCGAGGGTGGGAGGCAGGACCCGGGCAAGGGTGGGGGGTGTCTTCTCCGGTAGAGTTGGTGTTACTGGCGCGGCTTGTGCAGGCCCGGTGTTGCGGGAGTGTATATCAGTAAGTGGCACAAGGCATCCGCCTCTCCGGGGGCGCGTAGAGGGCTCGCGCGTGCCTCTTTGTCCCGAGCCGCAGCGTGCGCTCCCTCCTCCCCCTGGTGCGTAGTGGGCGGGCGCTGCGGGGTCAGCAGCAGAGTCCCGGGTCGGGTGTTTTGAAAGATGCAGAGAGCACATGGCGGCCGCCTTTGGAGGCCTTTCAATGTGCGCAGGTTCCAGCGAGCCTGCTCTCTCAAGGCACGCAGCGGCAAGGCTGGGGAGTTCAGAGGGAGGAAGTGCCAGAATTTCGGGAACGAATAGCGAGGCTCCAAGGGGCGTTATGGAGGTTACGGGTTTTGTGTGCAGCCGCCCATTGTCAGTTGGGGGTTGTGCGCGCTGTAAGGGAAAAGCGCTAGGTTTCTCGGCGTGGGTAGCAGAGTACGTTGTGGAAGTAGGGAAAGCATGTAATTCTCGCTGGCTCACATCGTACACGCTCCCCAAAAAGACCAATTAACTAAGCCCTGTCTTCCTCCTTCAAAGCAGCTATCCCTCCCCTATGGGTGGGCCTAAGAGCTGCAATCTACCACTGGCTCCAGTAGGGGGAGGGAGATGTGGTTTGGCGCTTTTTTGGGGGAATTTGAATGGGTGGACTTATTTTCCCATAATGCCGTGTGCTCTCTCTCTTTAATCGAAGGAGCAGCACAAGGGTAATGGACGCGTGGTCCCCGGAGAACGGAGGGGAAGTCACCAGAGAGAAGAACGGAGTTACACAGAAAGCACCGTACGATTTCACAATGTAGTTTAAAGCTCTCAGCTACATGCGCAAGATTAAGGTGGGTGTAGCTCCCCTTTACCTTCAGTCTCTTGTTAAGCCCTACATTCCTTCTCGCTCCCTTCGCTCCTCTTCTCAACACCTATTCTGTGTGCCCAAGTTCAGGCTGTCCAGAATGGGTGGTAGTGCCTTTTTTACTCTTGGACCCAAACTTTGGAACTCCCTCCGGCTATTCGTATGGAGAACAGTCATGCTTGCTTTCGAAGGGCAGTGAAGACCTGGCTCTTTGATCAGTAGTTTTCTTGTCTTGGGTCAGGTTGTTTTGGTCAATTAGCGCCGGGAAACCCTTTCGGGTAGCTGTCGCGCTTTGCAAACTCAAATAAATAAAATAAATAAATAGTGGTGTGGAGTCCTGGGGCTACAGTTGCAACCAGTTCTGGGGCGGGTAAAAGCGCAACGTGCACGCAGGTCTGCCTCCTTGGCCTTCAGTAGCTACAGGTCTCTCGCCCGCGAATACTGCAGCTTCTATCCAAGCTTTGAAAGCTGCACTTTTTATTATAGTTCCCTTTTTTAGGTGCTTTTTGAAGCTAGGATTTTCATCTTGCAGTTACCTCGTAGCGCTATTTTTGTGTAATACAAGTGTGTGATAAAAGTAGCACCTCTGAAAGATCACGTTTATGTTTTTAGTACAAAACAAACTATTGTGGTCTCTGGCGGCCTCGTGACGTAGGGTGTTTACCTCAGCACCCAGTGATGGACCCCGGGGTGCATTGTTGAAATAAGCTGTCAGCGCCTCAACGGTGCCCCGGATGCTTCTTCACAAGTAATTTTTAAACTACTCTGGCTCTTGGAATTATGCTCTGGGGCTCTGTGTAGGGCTCTGTGTATATGTGTGGCTGTGTGTGTATGTGTGGCTCTGTGTGTGTATGTGTGGCTCTGTGTGTGTATGTGTGTGTGAGTGGCTGTGTGTGTGTGAGTGGCTGTGTGTGTGTGAGTGGCTGTGTGTGTGTGTGTGGCTATGTGTGTGTGTGTGTGGCTATGTGTGTGTGTGTGTGGCTATGTGTGTGTGTGTGGCTATGTGTGTGTGTGTGGCTCTGTGTGTGTGTGTGGGCCTCTCTGTGTGGGCCTCTCTGTGTGGGCCTCTCTGTGTGGGCCTCTCTGTGTGGGCCTCTCTGTGTGGGCCTCTCTGTGTGGGCCTCTCTGTGTGGGCCTCTCTGTGTGGGCCTCTCTGTGTGGGCCTCTCTGTGTGGGCCTCTCTGTGTGGGCCTCTCTGTGTGGGCCTCTCTGTGTGGGCCTCTCTGTGTGGGCCTCTCTGTGTGGGCCTCTGTGTGGGCCTCTGTGTGGGCCTCTCTGTGTGGACCTCTGTGTGGGCCTCTCTGTGTGGGCCTCTCTGTGTGGGCCTCTCTGTGTGGGCCTCTCTGTGTGGGCCTCTCTGTGTGGGCCTCTCTGTGTGGGCCTCTCTGTGTGGGCCTCTCTGTGTGGGCCTCTCTGTGTGGGCCTCTCTGTGTGGGCCTCTCTGTGTGGGCCTCTCTGTGTGGGCCTCTCTGTGTGGGCCTCTCTGTGTGGGCCTCTCTGTGTGGGCCTCTCTGTGTGGGCCTCTCTGTGTGGGCCTCTCTGTGTGGGCCTCTCTGTGTGGGCCTCTCTGTGTGGGCCTCTCTGTGTGGGCCTCTCTGTGTGGGCCTCTCTGTGTGGGCCTCTCTGTGTGGGCCTCTCTGTGTGGGCCTCTCTGTGTGGGCCTCTCTGTGTGGGCCTCTCTGTGTGGGCCTCTCTGTGTGGGCCTCTCTGTGTGGGCCTCTCTGTGTGGGCCTCTCTGTGTGGGCCTCTCTGTGTGGGCCGCTCTGTGTGGGCCGCTCTGTGTGGGCCGCTCTGTGTGGGCCGCTCTGTGTGGGCCGCTCTGTGTGGGGCTCTGTGTGGGCCGCTCTGTGTGGGGCTCTGTGTGGGGCTCTGTGTGGGGCTCTGTGTGGGGCTCTGTGTGGGGCTCTGTGTGGGGCTCTGTGTGGGGCTCTGTGTGTGTGTGTGTGTGTGGGGCTCTGTGTGTGTGTGTGTGGGGCTCTGTGTGTGTGTGTGTGGGGCTCTGTGTGTGTGTGTGGGGCTCTGTGTGTGTGGGGTCTCTGTGCGTGTGTGGGGGGCTCTGTGCGTGTGTGGGGGGCTCTGTGCGTGTGTGGGGGGCTCTGTGCGTGTGTGGGGGGCTCTGTGCGTGTGTGGGGGGCTCTGTGCGTGTGTGGGGGGCTCTGTGCGTGTGTGGGGGGCTCTGCGTGTGTGGGGGGCTCTGCGTGTGTGGGGGGCTCTGCGTGTGTGCCGGGCTCTGCGTGTGTGGGGGGCTCTGCGTGTGTGGGGGGCTCTGCGTGTGTGGGGGGCTCTGCGTGTGTGGGGGGCTCTGCGTGTGTGGGGGGCTCTGCGTGTGTGGGGGGCTCTGCGTGTGTGGGGGGCTCTGCGTGTGTGGGGGGCTCTGCGTGTGTGGGGGGCTCTGCGTGTGTGGGGGGCTCTGCGTGTGTGGGGGGCTCTGCGTGTGTGTGGCTCTGCATGTGTGTGTGTGTGTGGCTCTGCATGTGTGTGTGGCTCTGCATGTGTGTGTGTGGCTCTGCATGTGTGTGTGTGGCTCTGCATGTGTGTGTGGCTCTGCATGTGTGGCTCTGCATGTGTGTGTGTGGCTTTGCATGTGTGGCTCTGCGTGTGTGTGTGTGTGTGTGTGTGTGTGTGTGTGTGTGTGTGGCTCTGTGTGTGTATGTGTGGGTGAAAATGCAATAGGTCTGGCATTTGCGAGAGATTAAGCTATTGGCATTGTAAATGACAATACCATTTATTTATCTGTTTTCAAAACCAACACATTAATAAAAATGTCATTTACAATGCCAATAACATTGTAAATGCTTGTTTGTGTTAGGCACAGGCAGATTAAGTGACTTGCCCAGAATCACAGGATGTTGAGCGTTGTTGCTGAGACTCGAACCCGGTTCCCTAGATTTGAAGTTGACTGCTCTAGCAGTAAGGCTACATCCTCTGGTTATCTCTAACCATTCAGGTCAGCCTATTGTTTACTGCTGGGAGCAAGCTCACACCTATTTAAATGCTACTTACTGGCTGGCTGAAATGGGAGATCAAAATGCAGATTTAGCTACCAAGGACATCAGGCAGGGCAAAGCAAACTTTTTCAAAGGAACCTTCAAGTCTAGAAAAATCTGACTTCACCACTGAATTAGCTCCTTAATACTATTAAAAGGAATTGGTTAATAATGTTTCTAGCTAGTCCTATTCTTGAGAAACTGTATTAGTTTAATATTGCATCTCAGTGCTTTCCTATAGAGCAGTCAACCCTGCTACAGTGAAAATTGCTTTAAAGGCTTTTTCACTGGCAGGACGTTTAACTCTAAACTTTTACATGTGCTACTTTTAAATACATTGCACCTTGCCTTGTGGGCAATAAGGCCTATTTAGGAGTTTAGGAAAGATTTTGTTACATTTGTCTCCCCACTTTTTGCCCCATTAGACGAATAGGTGATGGTTTTCGATTGACAGTGCACTGAACCCTGCTAACCAGATTCCAGTGCCAGTGCTTTTTTCCTAAACCAAGTTACAATGGTAAAATTGTTGTTCAATTGGCACACACTTTAGCACCCTTGTAAGTCCCTAGTAAGTGGCACCCCTTGCACCTAGAGCATGGGAACTAAAGAAGGTCCTGAAGGTCTGTCGCATACATTATGCAACCCTAAGGAACCCCAAACAAATTACATGCAGGCTGTTATTGCAGACTGCGTGACATGGCGCAAACCATGTTTGAAAACATGACATGTCACACTGACTGTGTGCCATGTCAAAGCCCCTGTATGTCATATATGTAAGTCAGCCCTTCAGCAGCAGGCCTAGTAGCCCTTTAGGCAGGGTGCATTACATCACATGTGAGGGCATATATGCATGAGCTGCTATGCCCCTGTGCCGTTTAGTTCAAATACTAGATGGTACAAGTGAACAGGAAAGCCATCTTAAGTACAAGTACTGGCTACTGGTCAGTACCAGTTCCTGGGCTACATGATGACTTTACTAAAACATATGGTGTTTGGTATCAAACACCTTGTCTTAATAAATAAATACTGATGCCAGTACTAGATCCCACTTGTTGGATTTATCCCTGTCAGCACCCACCGCTCCGTGAAACCGATTACATGAGAGTAACAGGATTGTAACCAGCATATTTTTATTTATTTTTGTTCTTTCTACCTCGAACGGCGGAGGGCTGGAGCCAACTACTAGCCACTCGTCTCTCAGTCCGGATCGCCTGGAGACATCACCACCCTCAGCGGACTGTCTCGAGCCTACGGAGGGTCGGCGGAGGTTCTGAAGTTCACCCCTCCCCCCCTGCACCGGACTGTGGAGCCTACCGGAATGTGGAGCCTACACGGAGGGCCAACGGAGGTTCCGAAGATCACCCCCTCCCCCCTGCACCGTATTGAGGAGCCTGCATCGGATTGTGGAGCCTGCATCGGATTGGGGATATAGTGAAGGGCTCCTGCTCCCATTGAGTCTCCTGCCTGCGGAGGGCCAGGGGGCGATCTGAAGCTCCCCCCCTTCCCCCCCCTTGCACCGGAGTGTGGATACCCTGCAGGGCTCTTGCTCCCGACAAGCCTCGATCCTATGGAGGCTCGGCGGTCGGCTTGAAGTTCACCCCCTCCACCGGACTGTGGATACCTGAAGGGCTCCTGCCCCTGAAGCCGACACTTCACCCTAGCCCCACCGGCTGCCGGATGCGGGACGACAACGCCATCCTCGTCCTGGCCCCACCGGCTGCCCGCCGCCAACCTCTCGCCTTTCACAGTGCTGCAGTGGAACGCAAACCATCGAGGTGCAGAACTCAGCCTCTAATGACCTCGCTAGGAGTATTTGCAGCAGGTGTCTCGCGGCGCGGTAAACCCCCTGCTGAAGGCGACTACCGGCTCTGAAGCTCACCCCCTCCCCCTCCCTTGCACCGGAGTGTGGTGACACTATATGCAGAGCGGTGGTCCGGCTCTGCACAACGAAAAGTACAGTGGACATCAGCACTGCTGTCCTGGTCCTCACCTCGCAGCCCCTCGCTGCCCCCTACTGCCACCCAGCTGCCCGCTGCTGCATCGATGAGTCTGGCACTCGGGGCTGCAGTGACATTATACGCAAAGCGGTTGTCCCGCTCTGCACAACGTAAAGGACACCGGACCCCTCCCCCACTTTCGACTTGAAGCAGGGACCCCTTCCTGAAGGCAACAGAGGACACAGATAGCAGCACCGGGACACGACAACGCAACCCCCCTCCCCTCCCGCCCTCCTCCAGCAGAGGAATCCTAACGGTCTGGAGGGCTGAGAGGGGCCTGGGACGCAGGTTGCTAGCAAACACAGGGGTATCACATTCTAGAGCAGCGGACCCGCGAGAGCTAAGCACAGCTCAACAAACAAAAAAAGAAGAACTTTTTTATAGGAGTGAATGAAGTGACACATCTACGAAGCGGAAGGGATCATCATCTTCATGGTCTAAAGCATTGCTCCGGTATAACTCTACGGGCAAAATTAACAGGCACACAGAAACTTAAGGTATTTACTTCTCCCACCCGCCTGCTCTCTTTTTAAAAACTAACTCCTTTGTTCAAAATGGCTGGAGCCATAAAACTGTAGCAATAAATCCCCCACCTACCTCTGTTGTCCACGAGGCCCCTCAGCTTAACTCCCCCACACAGAGATAAGAATTCCTCCCAGCTAGCCTTGAGCTCTGCCTGCTTAAAAAGAAAGTGTAATCCCATCCCCTGTGCTCTAAGTAATAGCAACAGACAGAGGACTAATATCTCTATCTCCCCTTGCCTGCATGGTTGGGAAGGGAAGCTGCTCTCCCCTGCTATCGAAGCAACAGCAACAAACAGAGGACTACTGTCTCGATCTGAACTACCTGGCGGCCATTTTAGACTAGTCTCTATTGGACTTTAGTATTTTAGACTAGTGTGAAAGAATGTCTGCCTTGGACTAGTCAATATCACTGGACTATTAACTAATTCACTATATAAACTGACACTAAGACCTCACCACTTTAGACTAAGCCCAACTACTGTACTCTGACACACACCTATCCGTGTCTTGTAACCGACTGTTTGCAGATGTATTTTGATGTTTATTTCTATATTCTTATATTTTATCTATAGACTTATATTTTATCAGAACTATTCCTCCAATTGTACTCTGCACTACTCTACACAATTCTGTAACCTGCACCCATATAGTGTAGGTTTATATTTTATCAAAACTACTCCTTCAAGTATACTCTGCACTACTTTGCACAATGCTGCAACCTGCACCCACTTATCACTTTTCTCTCATGTAATTTACTGACTGCTAACTCATAAGTACCTGCCTATTTTTGCAGTCTTCTACCTCTACTTGTATCTTGTACATTGCTATTTACAATTAGTTTGTGTATTTAAACACTCGTGTGATTAAGTGCCTGCATTTAGTGCAACATTATACCTCTATTTGTATTGTGTACATTTTCGTTTTTGTAAACTTGCACATTTCTCACTTTTCTTCACTGTCAATGTACCGAGCACTACCTCAAACTGTTCTGGCGAATAACTAGTATTAATATTGCTCGATATGCACCGTTTGACACCATTTATATTTTTATATTTTTGTATATTTAGTTACATTGTGTAAGCTGTACCGTCTGCTACCTCATATTTCTTCATTCATTAGTGTACACTGTGTAAGCTACACCCATTCACACTGTTTATTTTTGGTTGGCACAGATTGCTACCTCTTTATCTAGATTATTTTGACTATCTTGTTACTCACTAGTGGCATTTGTGTACCACGTAATTTACTGTCGGCATAGTGCTTTACTCAGATTGCTGAACCCTATATGTTGGCTATTTTTGTTACTCACTAAGGTCACTTGTGTACCATGTAACCTACTGTCTGCATTGTTCTTTGCGCACGTGTCGCACTATCATCTACCCTCCCACACCCACCTTTACCGCCACACTCACCTACACATATACCGCCATCCCAGTATGGAGCCCATCGGCAAGCACACATATAAAATCAACTACCCATCCGCACTCACCAAAAAAGCCGCTAAACGCTTTAAACACAACTTCCTGAGGTCTCACCCTGAAATCCCCTTTGTCGACACCTACTTCTCACCAGTCAATGGATCCCTTAACATCGATATCATCTTCCACACCTCTCGCAGAGCTCAATGGAGAAAAATGTTCCTCACACTACTCACTGTCTCCACCACCAGGAAATCCGCTCACTGCTTAACTCTCTCCATCACACATTCCCAACTCTTCCTAGGCAGAAGAAAACAAGTTACTTACCTGTAACTTTAGTTCCCCAGTATTGGTAACTTTCATAGATTCCCATGCTTTGTATCATTCCCCGTCGTCGGAATGGGAGTCTCGGTAACAAAAATACCATAGCTGTAGGTACAAAAGACAATGGAAAAAGGCCTAGGCCTCATTACCTTTTGTAGCATATCACCCTCTTTGTGCAAAAGAGACCAAACTTTTGGCCTCAGCCAATCAGAAGTGCCTCACCACTTAGAACCTTCCTGAAGGAACCTCAGAGCCTCAGATTTTCGTAGCCGTTGTGTACTGAGACACCATCTGTGCTGTAGGCTGAGCTTTCCCCGGGGAGGTGGGTGGGCGCATGGGAATCTATGAAAGTTACCAATACTGGGGAACTAAAGTTACAGGTAAGTAACTTGTTTTCTTACCCCAGTATTGGAACTTTCATAGATTCCCATGCTTTGTATCAGAGTAGTAAGCAGTAGCAAGATAATCACATTTTGCATTGTAAATAATAGCAGTAGAAAACATGACATTAGATACAAAATGTGAAAAAATGGAAGGTGGGAAGATAGGAAAGCTCACCATTAGTGGAAGAGGTTCCTCAGGAAAGCCTGTCCAACTGCTGCATCCTCCTGCTGCAGAGATTCCAAGCAGTAGTGCTTGGTAAAAGTGTGGGCGCTGCTCCAGGTTGCAGCCCTGCAGATGTCCTTAATTTGCACCCCTGCGAAGAGTGCTGTGGAGGAAGCCACAGATCTTGTGGAATGCGCTCGTATCTTTCCAGTCAGAGGCTTACCAGCAGCCCTGTGACAATGTAATATAGCACTTGTGATCCACCTTGAAACACCCTGTTTGGAGAGTGGAAGGCCCTTACTCGGTCCCCCGAAGGCCACAAACAGTTGGGTAGATTTTCGAAAATCCTTAGTACGCTGTAAGTAAAACTTCAAGCATCGCTGTACATCCAATGAATGTAAGGCTTTTTCCGCCGGTGTGGAAGGCTGAGGAAAAAACGTTTTCAGAATGACCGGTTCATTCAAATGGAAATCCGAGGGGACCTTTGGCATGAACCTAGGGTTAGTCCTCATGATGACAGTGTTCCTCTTGAATTGAAGGAAAGGTTCCTGAATGGTTAAGGCCTGTAACTCCCCTACACGCCGAGCCGACGTGAGAGCGAGGAGAAGAGCCAATTTCCACGAAAGGTATTTGATGTCAGAACGATGGACTGGTTCGAATGGGCCCTTCATGAGTTGAGAAAGGACCAGATTCAAATGCCATGTTGGTGGAGGCGGTCTGACCGGTGGATAGACCCTGAACAGACCTTTAAGAAACTGTTTGATTATCCTTGAAGAGCATAATGAAGGTCCAGATTCCGTCCTCCTGAATCGTGACAAAGCAGCCAAATGGACTTTAATCGATGAGTGGGCCAGACCAGATTTGGCCAAGGACAGTAGGTATGGGAGGACCTGATGAGGTTTGGAAGTGAATGGATTAATGTTTTGCTGTTGACACCAACAACAGAATCTTTTCCACTTAAGGCGGTAAGTTTTGTTAGTGGAAGGGGCCCTTGCTTGGGACAAAACCTCCCTAATTTCCTTAGACAATGGCAGGTTCATAAATTCTCGCTGCTCAGGAGCCATGCAGTCAGGTGTAACGACTGAGGGTCTGGATGTAGAATCTGTCCTTCGGACATCGTGAGAAGGTCCGGCAGAATTTGGAGAGGTAAAGGAGGAGCGATCGACAGCAGATGGAGCTCCGTGAACCAGAGCTGCCTCGGCCAAGCCGGGGCTATCAGGATCATCCTGCACGGTTCCATCTTGAATTTCTTGATTAGTCGTGGTATCAGAGGAATGGGAGGAAAAGCGTAGACAAATGTCTTCGACCAGGGTATCAAAAGGGCATTTCCCAGAGAATTTGGATGGGGAAGCCTGCTTGCGTAAGACCGGCATTTGTTGTTGGTCGGGGTGGCAAACAGGTCGATGTCCGGTTTTCCCCACCGGCTGAAGATTTGCTCCAAAATGTCTTGATTCAACTCCCATTCGTGGCTGACCGAGGATGACCTGCTCAGTTTGTCGGCATTTTCGTTGAGGACGCCCGGCAAGTGTTCCGCCATCAGAGACATGTGTCGGATAGCCCATTCCCAAATCTGCTGGGCTTCTTGTGACAATGGGCGCGATCTGGTCCCTCCTTCCTTGTTCACATAGTGCATGGCCGTGGTGTTGTCCGTCCTGATAAGCACTTGAGAACCCTCCAGGAGAGGAAGAAACGATTGCAGAGCCAGACGTATCGCCCTGAGTTCTAACAGGTTGATGTGGAGGCCTTTCTCCTGGGGTGACCAATGACCACTGACATGAAGGTCCTGCAGTACTGCTCCCCAGCCCTCCAACGACGCGTCCGTCGTTATCACTTGTGGAGACGGGTCGCTTGCGAAGGATAGGCCTTGGGACAAGTTGTCTAGGTCTGTCCACCATAGGGCCGCATTCTTCATTTCCGGAGTGATAGCCACCTTGTCGTCGAAGGAACCGTGGACTTGCCGCCATTGATTGTCCAGTTGTTCCTGCAAGGGACGCATCCTCAGTCTGCAATGGGGAATCAGTGGAATGCACGACGATATTACTCCCAGCAGAGACTTGTAGCGGCGAACTGAAAGAGACTTTTTTGTTTGTAAGTCTTGGGCCATCGTCTGTAACTTGTGCCTCCTTTCCAGAGTAGGAAAAGCTCGTGAAAGCTTTGAGTCCAAGATGGCTCCCAGAAACCGGGCTTTTCTGGACGGGATCTGGCAAGATTTCTCGTCGTTTAGAGTGAGACCCAGGTTTCGGAATAAATTGGTACACGCTTGAACCGCCTGTAGCGCTGCCTCTCTGGACGGAGCCTTCAGCAGCCAGTCGTCCAGGTAGGGGAAGACTTGAAACTTGTGCCTCCGCAGGAAAGCCGCTACTGGAGCCAGCACTTTCGTGAATATTCTTGGGGCTGAACGGAGTCCAAAGGGTAAAACCCTGAATTGGTAATGGCTCTTGGCTACTGTAAATCGCAGAAACCTTCTGTGTGCTGGGTGAATCGGAACATGAAAATAGGCATCTTCGAGATCGAGTGTGGCCATGTAATCTCCCGGGTTGATTAGCTTCAAGATGTCCTGGAGGGACACCATCCTGAAGGACAGAGAGATGAGATAGGTGTTTACCCCCCTGAGGTCTAAAATGGGACGCCACTTGTTGAGCGTTTTCTTCACCAGGAAGAACCTGGAATAAAATCCCTGGTTTCTTTGGTTCGATGGAACTGGCTCTATCGCCCCTTTTCGGAGCATTTGTTGAACCTCGAGTCGAAGGAGACGCTGGTGTTTTGAAGGAGTGGCTGCCGGGGGCTTGGGTGGCGGAACTTGAGTGAACTCTAAGGTATGCCCTTTCCGAATGATGTTGAGCACCCCGGTCCGATGTTATTAGGGACCAGTTGTGAAGGTATTTGTTGACCCTGCCTCCAACTGATGACTTCCTGGAGGAGGGTCCAGTAGGAAGAGCCAGGAGGCCGCTATTGGCGTTTGGACGAATCTCGTCCTCGCGCACCCTGCTTTCCTTTACTGTAAGGCCTGGAGTAGTTGGTAGACTGGCCTTGCCGCTGTTGGTAAGACTGGCGGTGCTGTTGGGAACCGGATCCTGTGTTGGAATACCGTTGTTGTTGGAAGGATCCTCTATACGTAGTACCCCTGCCTCTGGCTCCCTTGAAGGGGGACTTCCTGTACTGAAGTGTTCCTAAAGACCTAGCGGTCTCTGTGTCTTTTTTAATCTCTTGCAGGGTGTCGGCAATAAGTTTGCCGAATAGAGCCTCTCCATCAAAGGGGAGATCCAACACTTTATTCTGGACCTCTGGTCGGAACCAAGTAGCTTTAAGCCACCCTTGGCGACGGAGCACTGCCGCTCCAGCTAGTGAACGAAATGCCGTAGTCGCAATGTCCATTGCACAATCGATTATTTCCATCGACGTCGCTTCTCCCTCTTTCAGAACTTTCTTTGCCTCCGACATAGATTCAGGAGGTAGCTGGTCAAGGTACGGGGAGACATCACACCAGAGTTGACGGTCGTACCTACCCAGGATGGCTAAGGCATTCGCTGCTCGCACCAGCAAACTTGCCATCGCTGAGAATCTTTTCCCCACATTATCCAACCTCCGTCCTTCCTTGAACGGAGGAGTTGTCAGCGGTGCTGAAGGGTTGCGCGATTTCCTCTGCGCTGCCTGTGAGATCACCGAATCTGGTTTCGGATGACCTGTCAAGGCCGCTGGGGCATCATCGGTCGCTTTGTACTTTTTTTCCAGACGCGGTAGCACCGGCACCACCGTCGCCGGGTGTGTCATGGTCTTTATGCCCTCTTTCCATAAATGATCCACAATTGGAATAGATCTGGCACTTTTCTGGAAAGGTTCTTTAAAGTCATATAAGAAGCAATCCGTGGTGACTTTAGGCATTGCTAACTTAAATCTCGCCGCCGCCCTCTCCATTAGCTGATGGAAACCTCCAATATCCGCTGGCGGGGAGTCCGCCGGGTCCGGATTCGGTGATGCGGGATTATCAATAATGTACTCATCATATTTCGTGTCGGGAATAGAGACGTGATCCGACTGCTGATCCTCATCCGAGGATTCATCAACATCATGTGATCTTGGTACCCCAGAGGAATCCTGAGGGACGGCTGTTTGAGGCTGTGGAGAGGTAGGAGCCGAGAGCGTAGGTGGCACCAAAGACGCCTGAGTCGTTGAAGGTGTAGCAGGTGTTGATGTATTTGGCAAAGGTCTACTGGCCTTAGACTTATAGTCCTGTAGATCCTGTAGGAAAGATGTTGGCACTGAAACCATTCCCTGGTCAGAGTGCTGCTGTTGATGTTGACCATGATCATGTTCTTCGTGGGTGTATTCGCCCTCTGAGTCAGTGTCCTGGCATTTGACAAATAGTTGCGAAGGACTATTGGCATAGCTATATGCATCTTGGTCATCTTCCTCTGACTGTCCCTCTTGCAAGAGCATTGTTGGTAGCAGAGGGGACACTGCCCTTGGAGAGGTCATCTCCGGTGTGATCCGCGTCACAGAAATGGTGATACGTTTTTCTGTGGCCAAGATCGTGGGTTCCGTCGTCGACGGTTGTACATACGGCGTCGAGATCGGCGTCGTGGACGTCGTCGTCGACGAAACTGTGGACGCACCAGCCGTCGTCATAGTCACCGTAGTCGTCGTCGACGCCCTCGTCGACGAGACCGTAGTGGACGACACCGTCGTCATTGCCGTCGACGGGACTCTCGTCGTCGACACCGTTGTCATCGTCGTCGACGGGGCTTTCGTCGACGGGGCCTTCGTCGTCGACGGGGCCTTCGTCGTCGACTGAGTCTTCGTCGTCGACGGGGCCTTCGTCGTCGACTGGATCTTGGGCGTCGACGGGGCTCTCGTCGTCGATGGCTCCTTCGTCGACACCTGTGAAGCTGATACCTTCGTCGTCGGCGCTTTCTCCGCCGTCGACGGTCTCGTCGTCGACGAACCTCCAGTCGACGGAGCCTTAGATGATTTAGTCGACGGGACTCCCGCTGTCGACGTCTTCGTCGTCGAGGACCTAGAAGTCCTCTCAGAAGACTGGCCTGTAGGCGTTTTGAAGGCTGTGGAAGTCTTCGCACCTGTAGACTGCGTAGAAGGTCCATCCCTCTCCTTTACACTTCCGTGAGGAGATTTGCTGGGACCTGGGCTCTCAGACTCACGGGGGGTCTTTTTTGAGGCCTTAGAAGATCGACTTACAGAAGAAGAAGGGGAACCCCTACCCCTTTTCACTGACCTTCTAGTAGAAGCCATCGATCCAGCATCTTCACTGTCACTGGAGACAGTATCCTTCCTCGATTTAAGCCTTTGCAGCCATGTCAGGAGCCTACCCTCACGGTCCCGGAGGGTTTTGGCAGAAAAAGAGCGACAGATTGCACATGTAGCCACCTGGTGGTCAGGATAGAGGCAATAGATGCAGTCCTTATGCTTATCCTCCACAAAAAGCCTTTTCTTGCCACAGGAGGAACAAGGCTTGAAAAGCGCTTTCTTCTTTTCAATTTCCGACATTCTGTCAGGCAGCAACAATCCTGAGAAGAATCTGAAAGATCCTGAAGAAAAATACTGTAGAAAAACCTGAAGAAATCCTGTAGAAGAGTAGAAGTTGAGCAGAGCTCAAAGGAGACTCCCTAGCACAACGTGCGGTAGAAAATCTGAGGCTCTGAGGTTCCTTCAGGAAGGTTCTAAGTGGTGAGGCACTTCTGATTGGCTGAGGCCAAAAGTTTGGTCTCTTTTGCACAAAGAGGGTGATATGCTACAAAAGGTAATGAGGCCTAGGCCTTTTTCCATTGTCTTTTGTACCTACAGCTATGGTATTTTTGTTACCGAGACTCCCATTCCGACGACGGGGAATGATACAAAGCATGGGAATCTATGAAAGTTCCAATACTGGGGTAACCACTATTACTATCTACAATAACGGGATTGTCCTAATTCAATTCACAGACAGGAACCTGGAACTACTAGACAACCTGTTCCCCACTTTCAAAGAGAACCTCTCCAACCATCGGACCTCCACTCACATCCCCTCCAGTATTATCACCCTAGACCTCACAGCCCCCACCGACAACTCTTCTTACCTAGCTCAGCACCAGAACGACATGCACCTCACCTCCTCCCCGTCCACACCAGTCACTCACCCACCTGCTGCAACCACCCCACACTCCGCAATCACAGACATAAATAACCTCCCATCACACACCAGCCGACCCAACACTCCCACCCCGGTGACCCCCACTCATAATACTCCCACCCATCCTCTCCCCCCTGACACCATAGACCCCACCCACAACCCCTCTAACCTAGTTCAGCACCAGATCGACACACATAGCGACAAATCCCACACCCTGTCCCCCCCTCTCTCAGCCCCCACTTCCACACGCTAACTAACCATACAGAGCACACCACATCTACTATCTTAACTCCCCCGTCCCACGACAGGACCATCTCCAACCTCAACTCCCCCCCCCCACACTCTCAGCCCTCACTTCCCTTCAGGCTCCCCTTTCACCACCATCATACACTCCACTTCCACCCCGCTCTCTCCGCCTGCCATGAATCCCCGCCTCCACGCCTCCAACCTCCTCCATACTTCATCCACTCCCATCGCCCCTTTACCCTCTCTCCCTAACACCAACCCGCACGACGACAACACGGAGCCCTGCATGAACACTAACCCTCCCCCCCCACCCGCACGCTAAGTCCCAGGTCAGCCACCCAACCATGACTTCCACCCCCAGCACTAACACTCACCCCACGCTAGACAAGATTATGTCCTTCCTCCTACAACTCAAAGAAGAAATTCACACCATCAAGGAAGACATGCACACCATCAAAGAGCTGCTCACCACACCCCTTAGACTCGCCTCACTCACCACCACCCCCCCTCTCAACCTGCTCCCCTCCCGTCCTGACGACGCTCCTAAGCCATGTCCCTCGCACCGGACCGCGATCCATGCCCACAATCGCAACAAGCACAACAGCCGCACTCACTGGACCGCGATCCCCGCCCACAATCGCAACAACCGCCCCCTTCGTACATGCAACCCTCTCTCGGACCTCGACACTCTCTCCCTCCTCCGCTCCTACGACCAAGCTCCCCTAAACCTCACAACTGCCTCGCACCTCCCCATCCCCACAATACACTCAAACCCCCGTAGATCCTCCACTCTTAACAACAGAATATCCGTCCCAAATAACCTTAGAAAAGTCCCCCTCTCTCTAGTACCCTCTTCCTCTCCAGACACACCCCGTCTCAAATGCACTCTACTAAACTGCAGATCGGCTTCTAAACACTCCTCCGCCATCGCTGATCTCAT